>NC_073238.2:101752500-102056538 GCF_029281585.2 Gorilla gorilla gorilla | reverse complement strand
AGAGCTTATTCATCTTGCTTTACTGAAACTTTATGCCCACTGATTATTAACTCCTCATTTACCTTTTCTCCCAGCCCCTGGCAATCACCATTCCAATCTTTGATTATATAAATTTGACTATTTTAAATACCTCATATAAGGGCAATTAGGCATTATGATTCTTTCTATGTCTGGCCTATTCCCTTGGAGTAATGCTTATAAAGTTCATTCACATTGTCACATACTGCAGAACTTTCTTCTGTTTTAAGGCTGAGTCATACTCTCTTATATGCATATATCACACTATTTTTATCTACTCGTCTACCAGTGGACATTTAGTTTGTTTCCATATCTTGGCCATTATAAATAGTACTGCAATATGTATAGGAATACTAATACTTCTTCAAAACCTTGATTTCAATTATTTTGGGTAAATATTTAGATGTGGAATTGCTGAATCAAATTGTTAAAATGTTCATAATTAAAAATGACCCTAAAAGTACTTTAAATTGTATACAAAATCCTAAAATATAATCAGAGTAGATTATATGTGCTTATAAATTATATAGATATATAGCAAGATAGATTTGTAGATATATGTATATAAGTATAGACATCTATATATAGAAATCTAGGTATGTAATATATAAATATTATAAAAATAGAGAATATAGATTATATAGAATAACTTATGCTTCTTGTCACTCTTGTCTCTTGTAATATTTATAGATTATATAGAATAACTTATGTGTGTTATTTTCTTGTCACTTGTAATATTTAACAAGTAGGTAATAAAACACTACATATCTTTATATTTTCATACAAATATTATCCTAATTGTAGTACAAAACTTGCATAAGACAAACATACAGAAATGTAATACTTTCAAAACATAATGTGAAACATCTTTCACACATAGTAATACAATATTCAAGCCATATATTCAGTGACTGCTGACTCAGGATAAATGATAATAAAAATGGTAGTAACTATTTAATTCTTAGCTATATCCAAGTCTGTTGAAACAATGCACAACCCCTTTCCCCTCTTTTTTCTTTCTGGGATGACTTTTACATATATGTATGAAATATTTTTTGTTGGACTACTGAACATGAGGTCTTATTCATTTTTCTTTTTCCCCATCTGTGCTTCAGTTTTAACATTTTCTATTGACCCATCTTCTAGTTTACAGATATTTTCTTCTAAAGCATCCCATCTACTTTTTATGCCTATCTGATAATTTTCTAAAAAATACTGGGAATTTTCAAGTTCTATAATTTTCATTTTTTTATACTTCCAACTTTCTCCTCGACGTTTTTCATCTATTTCAATATAATGTTCATCTGTTACTTCAAATCACTGAATATATTTACAATAGCTCTTCTAAGATATTGTCAGCCAAATCCAACATTTAGATATATTTCTATGGGGTTTTTCTTCTATTTATGCTTCAGACTCTTCTGCCGCTTTTGTGTGAGTGTGTGTGTGTGTGTATATATACATATATATATATATATGTATATATATATGTATATATATGTATATATGTATATATATTTAAGTTTTATGCTGACATCATAAATTTTACATTGATGAGACTTTAAATTATGTTGTCCTTCTAAGGAAAGTATTCTTTTTTAAATTCATAAAGCAATTAATTTACTGACTGCTCAAAATGATGTTTTAGGAGTTTTGTTTTGTGATTCTTAGAGCATGTTAGAATTGTTCTTATTCTGGAGCAAGATTAGGTCACTTCAGATGTTTGGCCTATTTGTCGTCTCAACTGCTTCAGTGAGCTTTTTGTGAAATTTCTAAACACTGAATGGTTGTAACTTCTGTGTCTCCTAGAATTCTGTGAACTTCTGAATGTCCATTTAACTCACAGTTCTTCAGTAGCTAATTCTTCCAGGGATCACATTTTATTTTGTTTTGTACATATACAGCTATGTACTTGGACAAATGCTTGGAGAGACTTCTATGCAGATTCTAGTGTGCTCCCTTTTTGCTCTCTTCAGAATCCTGATTTGCATATTTGAGCAATCTCCACAGTACTAATCTCTGCCACATGCTTTTTATGCCAGTGGAATTGCCAATCTGTTAGGATTTCACCCCTCTGTGCTGTTGTATGAAATTGGTTCTAAGGCAGAAAGCCCAGGCATGTGGAGCTCCCATTATATATTTCCCTTATCAAATGAATCAAAGACTTGCAATATTTGTTGTCCAAGACCTGAAAACAGTTGTTTTCCATTACGGGTTTAGTGTTATCATTGTTTATGGTAGTAGGGGAAATTCTGATGTTCATTTTTCCAGCATAGCTAGAACCAGAACTGCCCATGTTACTAAACTTAAACTGTAAATAAATAAATAAATAAACTAATTTAAAATACTCATAACATATACCTGGCTTACAAGCTTCCATGCTTTTCTACTCGTAGTGCTTTATTTCACTCATCGTTGTCAATGCCAAACTGTGGCCTCTCTCAAGGAAAACCTTCATATGCCTTCTGTGATTAGTCCATTCTATTTTGTATGTAAATTCTTATGTCTGTTCTTTACAACCTATTTTGAAGTAATCTCATACTGTTCATTGATGTGACTTACACTGTTTTACTACATTAAAATATATTAATTTCTCAATTATATTCATGTGGTTATATTTTCCTTTTATGGGAATTAAAGTCTACATTTATATGTTTTCTTTCAATAACTATAAAGTAATACTCAAACATTATCCTACCAAAATATTCGATGATTAACTTTAATTTCAATAAACTCATAGACAGTAATTTTTAATCATAAGTATATAAAAGTAATGAAACCACATATTTAAAATCGATTTTTAGTTTTATAATTGCTTAATGTTATTTATTCAGCATTATTAGATATGTTAGGTAAATAAATTATTTTGAATTGTTAGCAATGAAAATTTACTACACTAAATATCTTTATTTTTTAAGATATAGAAACTTAGACTGAGGGAAGTTTAATGATATCAAAGACCAGACATCGTCTTAAACACTGCATTAGAGTTCACCCACTTGTTTTCGGACTTCTAATTGAATGCTCTTTGTACTAAACAGTCTGAGCGTGCACTTTCCATGTGATTTATAAAGAAACAGAAAATTTTTAAAACCTGGTTCATGAAAAGTATACAATCAATTCAAATAATTGAAGCAATAGAACACAAAATCATTTACTGAATTTCTTTTGAGTTAACTTTATAACAATTTCTGAACAGTTTGAACTTTAGGGATACATACAAAAAACAAAAATAAGAAATAATTTTATTTTTCTTCACTTACCCCACTCTGCTGTGAGTACTTTTGCTTCTTTATTGAGTAGAAGATCTTATTGTAACAGCACTGACTCCATTTTGAATCCCTGCCATGTTACAGGAAAAAATTTGCTTGAGTTTTAATTACTTCTTTGCTTAAGTTTGTAGATTACTCATTAAGAATATAACAATCTCAGAACAATAGGACCTTCAACATAAATAAAAGGGAAATATGCTGACCAGAAATTCCAGCAACAGACTGACCAGCAGTTTTAGCCACAACTAGATAAAAACAGCCTAACAATGCCAGCAAAGGTCCCAAGACATCGACCAAGACAGCAAGGACTGACTGTCTGCCTGAGATTGCACACGTAGCTCCTCCACAAGGACACTCTGATTATGACTTACACTTATCCTGATTTCCCTTAAAAACTCTTGGTCCAGAGCTACAATTCAGAGAGGTAGTCTTGAAACAAGGTCACTAATTTCCCAACTTGCCTGCTTCCCTAATAAAGCTAACTTTCCTTCTTACCAACACTTGTCTCTTGAGCATTGGTTGTTCAGGTGTCAAGTGTCCCGAACCTGAGTTTGGTTACAATATTTGGTGAGCTAGTCCGGAGTCTCATGCTCCCTGAGCTGTTTGCTCAGCTCCCAACAGATGAAGCAATTGGCCGCAGCAGTGCACCGGGGCTACCTTGTTCAGGTTACCGAGAGGCTCATTTAGATTCCCAATGGGTGGAGCAGTTGACTGTGGCAGCACGTATGGGCTAACCCTCTCTTGCTACCAGAGGTTAGCAGCAAGCCTTCAGTAACACCAGCTACTTGTGGTTGGCCACGCCTGACACAGGCAAACTGCCAAGACTCTTTTTCACTTTGGGGAAACGCCCTTCTTTCCCTCAATTGACGCCAGCTGCCTATTTTCACTTCGAGCTGGTAAATGGGAACAAGCTTTCTAGATGAGCTGGCCAGCTCTATAACAAGGTACAACCACCAGTGTGAACACCAGGGGTCCTCTTTCCTTACCATTTGGGCCTTTGGGGCCATTTGTGGTACCGTTGGTAGAAGAAACAACTTGTAGTGACTCCGTACTGGTCTCCTCCCTTGAAGAAGATGGTGTTTGGGAAGCACTTCATTTGTTTTGATTGTGTGTTGTTTTCTTGTTACCATGGGAGGTATTTTGTAGATTCTGTCTCAAAGAAAAAGCATATTAGCTAACTGGTCAGCCTATAGCTATGACCTTGGGACAAAGGAAAAAAAAACAAAAAAATGGCATTTTGTTGTAACACAACATAGCAGATGCATGTGTTAGAAGAGAGGTGGCCTTTAGGGTTTTTGAACTTTTATACAGTCTTACAGCTTGAACAGTTTTATCAAAGATCAGGTAAATGGAAAAAAAATACTTATGCTCACGTGTTTATTCTATCATGTAATAGAGATGCTTCCCAGAAAGGTTCCCAGTTAGTGGTGCAAAGAGGACTGCATAAAGTGAAATCTCATTGGCCTCTACTGCCTGAGGAAGATACAGAAGGGAAAAAGAAGCATGTTGGGAAAAAGCCGAGTGTTGAGAAAAAAACTGAGGCAGGGCTTGCGTGTCTGACATAATGTCCTCTGGAATGTGTCTAGACTTGCTGGCTCCTTGCTTCTAGCCCTCCTAGGCTCCCAGATCGATTGTATTCCCATTATCTCAAGTAGAAGAACATGTTCCATATAAATGCTAAACCGTCACAGCTGTAGATCATGCGCCTGCCCTTTTGACCCCCCCACATTCTCACCACCTGTTTCTATGTTGAATTACCAATAAATAGTGTGGGCTCCCAGAGCTTGGGGCCTTAGCAGCTTCCATACACTAGCGATGGCCCCCTGGTCCCACTTTACTTCTGAAACTGTCTTTTTCTCAATCCTTTGGCTCTGTCGGACTTTGTTGCCCCCATGACCTGGTGTTGGGTCTGATCATCCCAACAGAAGCAGGAGGATAGGATAATTTTGTTAGCCTTAAACTCACCACAGGGAAATGATGCTGTGGTGTTGCAAGTGCCTTGCCTGGTGCTGCCTGCTCTGGCACCTGTGCAGGTTCCCACGCTGACCCTGCCAGCGTTGTACACTGAGCTGCTCCTTCCTCTACCCACTCCCCCAGAAGACTATTTAAATAATCCATATTTACAAGATGCAGTGTCCCCTCGACATTATGCAAGCAGGCTGGAGACAGTCTCCTCTTTTAAGACCTGACTGGGTCTTAAATGCACAAGGCCAATGGGTCTCCCCTTTTAAGATCCAACAGGAGTTAAATGCACATGGCCAACCCATGGGATTTTGGGGATTACATTCACCTTTCTCCACTTTAGACTTAGTAAACTAAAAATAATATAAGCCCTTCCTACAGAGATGACCCATAGCACATGGCTGAATTATGTACCAGTATATTCTCCACATATTTCCTCACTTGGGTGGACATTCAAACACCATTAAATTTCATGATAATGGCTGGTAAAAGGAGACAAGTCCTAGACAAAGCCAACGATGAGGCCAGGCAGCTACTTCAGAAAGACCCTTCTAGGACCCCTGATCCCCCACAGGGACGACTCTCTTAATGGAGCTCAATTGCGACCATAACAATGGGGAATGCCAAGACTAGAACACTACTAAAAACATGTTTTGATGGGACTGAGTAAAGGAATACCCAAGAAGCGTAGCATCAGCAAAATCCATGATCTCCAACAGGAGGCTAATGAAAATTCAGCCTCTTGGCTGGAACGAATATATCGGGCTTATAAAAAAATACTCAGGTATGGATCTAGAGGCCCCAGAAAATATTTGGACAGTCAATCTGACTTTCATCAGCCAAAGCACTTCAGGTATCAAAAGGAAATTGAAAAAAATCAGAAATAATAAACCCTTCTCTGTTGGTAGAAATTGCTTACAAACTTTTCAATGCCAGAAAAACAAGAGCCAGACAAGTACCCACTCTTGTAGAAAGCATTCAGAAAAATAAAAGAGGGCCTGAGAAGAGTAAGGGACAAAACAGAATAGGACTCCCAGGCAAAGATCAATGTGCCTACTGTTGGGGCTCTGGGCATTAAAAGAATGATTGCTACAGGCTAAAAGGTAAAGATGACAGTAGAAAAAGGATAAGAGAGAAAAAGAAAAAAAATAGGAAGCAAAGAAACAGACAAGTAGATTGTGGCTCTGATAAGACTGAGGCTCAGGTGTTTCCCTTGATATAATGGAGCCAATAATCATTTCCCCATAGAAGCCCTGGGTACGAATGATATTGAAGTGTAAAATAATTGACTTCTTAGTTAATACTGAAGCAACTTCAGTTTAAATACTAAATTAACTAAAAGTACACAAGATATAGTGCCAGTGGCAGGAGTCAACAGAAAACTGGGGCAAATACCTTTCCCTCAGCCTTTAGAATCCAAATTGGGAGACATAAAGTTAAGACCTAGTTTTTTTAAAATATGCCTAATTGCCCTGTTCTGTCGTTGGAATGACAATTACTATGCTAAACTAAATGCTTAAGTAAACTTTTCTCCTAAAAAACAACATCTAAGGACCCAGATCCCACCCAAAAAGGCCTTGTGTTTGCAGACATTGACGACTCAGCCTAAAAACAAGACCCAAGAATTGTTTCCACCTGAAGTCTACTATAGACTAAGCAATACTGTTTGGGCCGATGGAGAATCCAGATGAGCTACTAGAGTTCAGATGGTCTGCATTACATTAAAAGAAGGAGATACAATCCCACATAAAAACAAACAAACAAACAAGAAAGCAGCATCCTCTGAAAAGGGAAGCATTAGAAGGCACTCTGCCAGTATTACAAAGGTATTACTTTTGAAGTATGAGCTTATTCAACCATGTCTCTCTCTATCCAATACTCCTATTTTCCCAGTAAAATAACGACATTCAAATGAATACCAATTTGTGCAATGCTCGAGAACAATTAATGATATCATTCAAGATATCCATCCAACAGTATGTAACCCATATGCCCAAGTCACTATTATCCCAGGAGATTATGGCTGATTCTCAGTATGAGACTTCAAAGATACTGTCTTTTGCATACCAGTTAAAGAAAACCCCAATTCCTGTTTGCCTTTAAATGGCATGATCCAAAAGCTAAGACAATTTTCCAATATTACTGTGCTATATTACTCCAAGGATTTAAAAATGCCCCCACCATTTTCGGGGAAATTTCGGCTAAAAATCTGAGTGACCTACAGTTAAACCGAAGGGTAGTATTACAGTGTGTATATGGCTTACTAATTGCTAGCCCCACTTATAAAGACTTCCTGGAAAACACATTACTTGATTTAAATAACCTGGCTGAATGGGGTTATAAAGTGGCCCCACGTAAGGTCCAAATATGCAAAAAAGACGTCGTCAACTTGGGGTTCCACCTACAACAAGGTAAGCAGTCTTATGACTGATAAGAAACAGGCAGTAGCTGCCATTAAAGCCCTCCCCAAAACAGAAACAAGTAAGAGAATTCTTGGGGATGGCTCACTTTTTTTGACATTTAGATTTCTAACTTTGGACTCACAGCAAAACCGTTGTATGATGCTTTAAAATGACTGAGTCAGAACCCTTGCATTAGACAATGAAATGCCAAAATACATTTGATAATATAAATAAAAAATTAACATTAGTGTTTGCCTTGGGGCTCCCTGACCCCCAAAGCCCTTTCCCCTGTAAGTACATTAAAAAAGAGAATTGGACTAGGAGTTCTGACCCAGAAACTTGGGGAACAACTGTAACCTATTGCATATTTTTTAAAACAGAATAAACAGCCAAAGGATGGCCTCCCTGCCAGAGGGCAGTAGCTGCCACATGTGACTTATTACAAGAAACCAACAAATGTACTCTACGACAACCCATAACTGTGTATGTTCCCCATCAAGTGTTAACCCTATTTAAAAAAAAGGAGATAACTGCTGGGCATATGGGCAAATGTCAGGCCATTTTTCTGGATAATCCTAATACCACCCTCCAAACCACTGCAACCCTAATCCCCACAACACTGCTCCTTGGCAGTTCAGTGCAAGACACAGAGCCTAAGCATAACAGTTTATAAATAAATCCAGCCACCTATACTTGTGCGATCGGCTGATAACAACTCCAGACTAGAAATTGTTCACCGATGACGGCAGTTTCATGAAAAATAGACACCATTGAGCAGGGTATACACTGACCACTCTGGAACAGATAATCAAAGCCCCTGCACTTCCCCCTGGTACATCAGCCCAAAAAGTAGAATGAATAACCCTTACCAGAGCCTTAATTTTATCCCAAGGGAAAGAGGAGAGCTGCACAGACTCTAGATATGCCTTCATGGTAATACAAGCACATGGGGCAATATAGAAAAAAAGAGATTGGCTAACCTCTAATAACAAAAATATTAAATATCCTAATAAAATAATGAATGCTAAAGGTGGTGCTGCTACCATCTAACATGGCGGTTACATATTGCTTAAGTTAAACTATCTTAATCTTTGCCAATAATACATAAAAAACTGATTGTTAGATTTGCCATTCCAACCACTACTCAGTATATGACATGTGGGACCATTTAGTATGTCGTGTATATCATAAAAAACCAAGAGTTACATATATTGTCAGAATCACTCATTTCACCTCTGAAAAGACATACAATCCCCCATGCCTTTCCAGGTGGGTAAAAACTAATGCCAATTTAACAAGCTACACATTGACTCCAACACCAGGGAAGACCCTCCCCCTCTACAACCAAGAACCTGTAATCATATCCATAACAGATGATTTAATAGATTTCCCTGGAAATACTTGGGGAAAACAATACAGCCATTTAGATTAGTAAAACAAATGAGTATATGTTTTGCCCCCTGGAAGATATATATTAATATGCCTTCCTAATTGAGTACCATGGGCATATCATTGCTTGTAAAATGACACACATTCAGGATAATGCCTAATAGACATGTTAATAACTCCTTTCACCCTTCACGCTCCTAAAAAAATAAAAAAACACAATAAAGACGTTGGACAAGCTCTCTCAAGACTTGAAAGACTTTCTTTCTGACCATATACCCATATACCCTCAGAACCCATGTACTTCTTTGGGTGCTCTTTTCTGCCTTCATGGGGGAATGGCTTTATATTATCATGAACTGATAAATCTACCCAGGACTTTAATCGTAATTGCTACTGAAGCCACTAAGTCTCTTGCAAACTTACAAAACTTAGTAGATCCATTAATACAAGTAGTGCTAAATAACGGAATAGTCCTAGACTATATTTTAACAGAACGAGATGGTGTTTGTGTTGTTACTAATTCCTCCTGTTGCATATATGTGGGGAAAAGCAAGAGAGATCAGATTGTTGCTGTGTCTGTATAGAAAGAAGTAGACATAGGAGACTCCATTTTGTTCTGTACTAAGAAAAATTCCTCTGCCTTGAGATTCTGTTAATCTATAACCTTACCCCCAACCCCCTGCTCTCTGAAACATGTGCTGTGTCAACTCAGAGTTAAATGGATTAAGGGCGGTGCAAGATGTGCTTTGTTAAACAGATGCTTGAAGACAGCATGCTCCTTAAGAGTCATCACCACTCCCTAATCTCAAGTACCCAGGGACACAAAAACTGCGGAAGGCCACAGGGACCTCTGCCTAGGAAAGCCAGGTATTGTCCAAGGTTTCTCCCCATGTGATAGTCTGAAATATGGCCTCGTGGGAAGGGAAAGACCTGACCGTCCCCCAGCCCGACACCCGTAAAGGGTCTGTGCTGAGGAGGATTAGTATAAGAGGAAGGCATGCCTCTTGCAGTTGAGACAAGAGGAAGGCATCTGTCTCCTGCCCGTCCCTGGGCAATGGAATGTCTCGGTATAAAACCCGATTGTATGCTCCATCTACTGAGATAGGGAAAAACCGCCTTAGGGCTGGAGGTGGGACCTGCGGGCAGCAATACTGCTTTGTAAAGCATTGAGATGTTTATGTATATGCATATCTAAAAGCACAGCACTTAATCCTTTACCTTGTCTATGATGCAAAGACCTTTGTTCACGTGTTTGTCTGCTGACCCTCTCCCCACTATTGTCTTGTGACCCTGACACAACCCCCTTTTCGAAAAGCACCCACGAGTGATCAATAAATACTAAGGGAACTCAGAGGCTGGCGGGATCCTCCATATGCTGAACGCTGGTCCCCCGGGTCCCCTTATTTCTTTCTCTATACTTTGTCTCTGTGTCTTTTTCTTTCCTAAGTCTCTCGTTCCACCTTACGAGAAAGACCCACAGGTGTGTAGGGGCAACCCACCCCTACACATATATATCAGTACTTCCTCTCAAGTAGAAACAAACATTTAAAAAGTTAGAGAGCAAGTAATCTGATTACAACAAACTAAACCATTATATCTCCTTGTTTGGAGGAGGCTGGGATTTGTTTTTTAGCCTATTCTCTGAACAAAATATCAGCATGATACTATCTGCTGAACTAAAATCAGCATGACAGAAAATTTTTAAATTAAAATGAACAATTCTGCTAATAACTACTGATATATTCTTAAGATTTAAATTGGTAATGTTATGCTTTATCAAAAAGGTCAACAATGCCATTAATGAAAAGTTAACTCTGATTTCTCACCTACCACAGAAAAGAACAAAAACTCTGTATGACACCATGTCAAAACCTTCCAACTAAAATACCCACTATGTCCCAGTTCAGCAGAAGTAGTTACAGAAGATGAGACCTTTGCCCATTTTCCATAGATATGGAAAGATACATTGGCAGTGGGGAGTTTGTAACAACACTGACTCCATTTTGAACGTCCACCATGTTAAAGAAAAAATTTTGCTTATTTGAGTTTTAATTACTGCTTTGCCTAAGTATGTAGATTATTCACTAAGAACAGAACAATCTCAGAAAAACGGGACCTTTGACAGAGATTAAGAGAAATACACTGACCAGCAATTTCGGGGGCAGACTGGCCAACAGTCTAGGCTGCTACTAGGTAAGAAGAGCCTAACGCCAGCAAAAGGTCACAAGACTCTGACCAAGACAGAGAAGATTCACTGCCTGCCTGAGATTGCACATGTAGCTCCTGCCACAAGAAGACTTTGATCACCACTTGCTCTTCCCCTGATTTCCCTGATAAACTCTGGTATGGAGCCACCATTTGAAGAGGTAGCCTTTGCATGTGAGATCACTATCTTCCCAGGTTGCTGGCTTCCCTAATAAAGGTAACTTTTCTTCTTGCCAACACTTGTTTCTTGAGCATTGATTTTCCAAGCAGCAAGAGGCTGGAAATGAAGTTCAGCTACCTTATCAATAATGCAGGCAGATATCATAATTTTCCACATGATTTATTTATTTTTTTAAATACTTCAGTTGATTCTAGTTCTAAACTTTAATCTCATATGCAATTTAAATATAATCTCTTCTCCATAGCATTGAGAATTGAGATGTGTGCAGAGTGTGGTCTTTTATTTCTTCTCTTCCTTCTTCAGCCTTTAGAGGAGGGTACATTGTCTGTACCTGGAACATTCCTTTCCCCTTCATTCTCTAGGTCAATGGAGTTCAGACACAGAAGGGAGGAAAAAAAAAAGGAGGTGCCTTTTGATTACCTAAACTTTTTCTGTCCTTTCTATGTTAATTGTAAACATTTCTGGCTCTATTTCCTTTGTGCAGAAGACAAGAAATGCTGATTATCTTGAGAGAAGGGTGTGAATGATTTTGGAGTCTCCTAATAAGGCCTTCAAAGTCATGTTTACTTTATTTGCAGATTCTGATGTATTTTATCTCTCCACTTACCTCAGCTTCCACCCTCACATCTCATATCCCACCTAGACACTTACTATTCTCTTTGATAGCATACCAGTAAGATATCAAATGGGTACAACATTAGGAAAACTCTGAAGATTAAATAATGTAATTGAGAAAGAAACCCAGAACACAGAAAAACTGTCCCTATAAATTAGTTTATTTCAAAAAGTTTAAAACCAGGTTTTTCAGTAATTGTTGAAGCTAAACACAAATTATCTTAGTGTCTCAAAACTAAAGCAACTTTATTGAATATGAAAAAAATAGTCTCCACAAGAAGAGCTTTGTACTCTTTCAGACTTTTTAACCAAATTGTCATTGAAAATAACTTTTTTCATAACTTATGTTCACTCATTTAACATGATCATGATCATCATAACAAATTATCTCTCATATTTGTTAAAAGGTTTCATGGAAACTAAATGAACTGGACTTCTTGTGTAAACATAGTCTCTATGTGGCCTGTAGTCTCCACCCATTAAAAGGATAAGGAAAGGAGGAGATGTCCCTGACCACTCAGAACGTATTTCTTTTTCTCTACATTGTGACAGTTAAATGTATTATTACTGTCAAATTTTAGTGACTGGATAGTATATTTCTTCACTTTTCCTCGTATCTGAAACAGTATGGAGGAAACTGTGGATCTCTATTAATTATTTGTTAATTTGAAGTTAATCTTGAAATGGAAATTATCTTGTGATTTTACACTGTTTTTTGATCATAGGGAAGAATTATATATGTTATCTATCTATCCATATATATAGATCAAATTGATATTAAAGATAATAGAAATGAGGTAGTTTGGTTTTAAAGAGCAAGGTTATGTCCATCAGAAGATCTAGATAAACTATCTTCAGTTAGTCACTACACACTTATTTTCTAAGTTAACTATCCTTTAGAAAATCTCCTGGCTTTTGCCATATCTATATTATATCAATTTGTATCTATGTATCTAGCTAGTTAGCTATCTTCCTATCTCTATCCCTCTACCTATCTGCGTATCTTTCATTGATATTGTAAAAGTAGATATTCCTCTGGTGGTATGATTGTTTAATTCTAGGGGAAAAAAAATCCCCCAGTATATTATTTCTTCTTTGCCACAATCAAGATAACCAGTGGAAAATGCCAAACTATGAATTTAGCATTAGATTAAGCAAGGAACTAAGCTGAGGTGTTAGTAATAAAGAAGACAACCTAAATAACACTGAAGGATGAAGTAGCCAATATACTATAACAACCAGTGAACGCCAAGTATCTATTCCTTGGCTCGTTCTTGCCAGAGAACCATAGCTTTTGGATATTTACAAAGCTTCTGAATAAATGCAAACCAATAGTGCACATATGAAATGAGAAAATGATTCACTTCTTTCCATATAAACTATTAATTAACTTGGATAATGAGAACTCAGAGCTGGGATTTTTACCATTTTTTTTTTCCATTTGAAAGTTGAAGACACTTTTTTCTCTTCTTAAAATGCTTTAAACTGTATTTATAAAAAAAATGTCGGCCGGGCGCGGTGGCTCACGCCTGTAATCCCAGCACTTTGGGAGGCCGAGGCGGGCGGATCACAAGGTCAGGAGATCGAGACCGTCCTGGCTAACACGGTGAAACCCCGTATCTACTAAAAAAAAATACAAAAAATTAGCCGGGCGTGGTGGCGGGCTCCTGTAGTCCCAGCTACTAGGGAGGCTGAGGCAGGAGAATGGCGTGAACCCGGGAGGCGGAGCTTGCAGTGAGCGGAGATCACGCCACTGCACTCCAGCCTGGGCGACTGAGCAAAACTCCATCTCAAAAAAATTTATTATTTAAAAAAGGAACTTTAGGATTTTTTTCTTAACTCTGTGAATAATGATTTGGTAGTTTGACAGGAATTGTGTTCAATCTGTATATTGCTTTGGGCAGTATGGTCATTTTAATGATATTGATTCTTCCAATCCATAAGCATGTGGTGTTTTTCTATTAGTTTATGACATCTATTTCTTTCTTTCGTGTTTTGTAGTTCTCCTCATAGAGATCCTTCACCTCTTTGATTAGCTGTATTCCTAGGTATTTTATTTGTGTGTGTGGCTACTATGAATGGGATTGAGTTCTTGATTTTGTTCTCGGCTTGAACATATTATGTTGCATAAGAATAGTAAGTGTGGACATTCTTGTCTTGTTCCAGTTCTTAGGAGGAATGTTTTCAACTTTTCTTTGTTCAGTACGATGTTGACTGAGTTTGTTGTATATGGTGTTATTATTTTGAGGTATATTCCTTTGATACCTAATTTGTTGAGGGTTTTTATCACGAAAGGATGTTCGATTTTGTCGAATACATTTTCTGCATCTATTGAGATATTCGTATGATTTTTGTTTTTAACTGTTTATGTGGTGAGTTAGATTTATTCATTTGTGAATGTTGAACCATATTGTATCCCTGGAATAAAACCCATTTGATTCTAATAAATTATCCTTCTGATTTGCAACTGGATTTCGTTTGCTACTATTTTGCTGAGGATGGTAAGCATCTATTGCCATCAAAGATACTGGCTTGTAGTTTATTTTGTTGTTGTTGTGTCCTTACCTGATTTTTATATCAGAGTGATACTGGTTTCATACAATGTGGTACGGAAAACAGTAAGGAAATTTCTCAAATAAGTAAATATAGAACTGTCATTTGATCCAGCAATCCCATTGGTAGGTATTTACCCAAAGGAAAAGAAACCATTATATAAAACAGCACCTGCACTCACATTTATCACAGCACTATTCACAATAGCAAAGTCATGGAATCAACCTAAGTTTCTATCAATGGTTGATTGGATAAAGAAAATGCAGGATATCTACACCATGGAATACTATGCAGCTATAAAAAATTAAATCATATCCTTAGTAGCAACATGGATGGAGCTGGAGGCCATTATATCACATAAGTGAAATAACTCAGAAACAGAAAATCAAATACTTTATGTTCTCACATAAAAGTAGAAGCTAAACAATGGGTACACATAGACATAAAGATGAAAACAGTAGACATGGGATTCCAAAAGCAGGGATGTTGACAGAGGGTGAGGGATGAAGAACTATCTACTGGGTTCAATGGTCACTATTTGGGTGATGGGTACACTAGAATCCCAAACCCCACCATTACACAATATATCCATGTAACACATTTGCACATGTACATGCTGAATCTAAAATAAAATATTTTTAAAGATAATTTCCTTATTTTAATGATTAAAAAAGTGTTTTTCTATTATCCAAATACATGTAATATGCAAAGTATTCAGAGACCCTGCTAGCAGTACGGATTACCATAAATTAGGCAAATGAGAAAGAAGAAACACACTGATTTGATGCTTGGAAAAATGCAATAGATTTATAAGAGCTGAATAATTTTATACTCATGCTTATATGTTCTCTGTACCTTGCAATTTTAAACAGATACTCTGTTAGTGTCACCTAGCAAGAATACATAATTATCATTTCTATTGTGATGATTTTTAACATTTCAGTAGTGTTAAAATGCTGAATATATATTTCTCCTGATTTTATGGTAATAGCAAAACAACTACCAACACAAATATGAAAGAATATTCTAATTACCTGAGTTGTGTGATGAATCATAAGCCAAACTGGTTTTCTTTTCTCTGATAACTACATGAGAATGTATAAGGCAGGAATGCCTAAAATCAGTGATAGATTGAAAGTTTATGAGCAGGAAAATGTGGAAACTAGAAAAGGTAAATCATGTTTTCTCAAATTCAGTTTATTCAGCTGTAAAATGATACCTTCAGGTTGAATGAAATGAACTTGCATGGTCTTTTTAAAGATAATGTGTAAAAGATAATTATTTCATAAGTATAGATCATAAGTCCTATACTTCTGACACAGAACACAACCAAACTCTTACCTTCACTTCTCTTAATTTTTCCATCCTTCTATATTGTATGCATATTCTTTCTTTTTCTCCTACTATTATGTATATATAAATGAAAATTTACTTATAAACCCCAAACAGGAACAATTTGTTCTTATGTTTTCTCAGCTTAAAAGCACTTGTTGAGCAGAATTTTGTTGATTTTTTTCTGCATGATAGCTTTAGTTTTAAAGATTCATTGTAAATTTTAATTTCAATGTAAGTGCAGATATTAAAGTATAATATATTAAAACAAAATATTTTTATTTTTTCCTGGATCTGGTTATGTATTGAAGCTCATTGTTTTCATCTCGGGAATTATTTATATATATTCTATATTCCTACTATTTAAAAAAATAGCAGTGAATGATTTATTGCAAAGCATTCGTATGTTAGTAAGATATCTTGAAGTGTCCAACTCTGCACAGTGGAAGTGCTATTTGGACAAATCTGGAGGATTATGAGACATGAGTGAGAACTACAATCATTAACCATTAAAGACAGTAAGTTATACAGTATAATTAGAACAGGAGTTTTAAAATATAGCATATAATTAGTTACAGGAATTGTAATGAAATAAGTTTACTGCTTTATTGCCTTTCATAGGTTCTATGTTTACCAGGAACCAAAACACACTTAAAACTTTCATTCCTGTTACAAAACCACTTTAAATATATGACAGTCTTTTTAGACCAGAAATCACTTCACTTATTTGGAAAGAGAAACAAAGTTATGAACAATCTTAGGAAAATAAATGTTGATTTTGTCCAGACTAAAAGAACCTTTATCATTGTGAGCCAACCACTTCCCATTGTCCTTTCTTCTAATACTAAAAACCTAAGTTTCTTCTGGAAAACCATCTCGTGCCCTATTCTCAGTCTGCTGTTAGTGAAGATTGAGGTTGAATCTGTCATCCCAGGAGTAAGCACTTGAATCAAATCTGACCAAGCAGCATCTCACAATTCCTTGGCCTCAACGAGTGGCTCAGATAAAAGAGCAATCTACTTAATTATTCTATATACTGATAATGCTGTACTTCAAAAAATTTACCATAAAGGTGAAATTGATCTCTCAGTCAACCAACTATGTGGGTGATCTTACTTCCTTACCCAACCTGTCTAATTCCAGAGGAATCTGAGGAATGCATTATGGATACTCTGCACTCACATTCAAGGCATAATTGCAAGTTTTCTTGGATATCTTTTCTTCTGTCTGGACCATTGACACTGCATTTTAAAGTAACAGCTGCGATATGGACATGAAATCCTTTTCAAACTGGATATAAATATCTTGATGTTTCACTTCTTCCAGGAAAATGTTTGTCAGATTTATAATATATTGGTAATGCACATTACTTTTCGAAGATATCATGAGGTTTTGCTTTTTAAATTTTTCTTATTTCATGAAACTATTTCTGGAAATCTAGAAAAAGATGGTCAAATCATACTCTTCCAGATGATCTGGGATTCTTTTTTACTTTTGTAGCTTAGTAGAAATCTGGAGTTTTATCATATTATTTAAAAAATTAGCATAGTAATTTTATAGAATTGTCATTTCATTATATCTGTTCTGTATTTATGGTTGTAGTTCCATCCTCAAACCTTTTTTTTTAGTTATTATTATATGACAGAAATATAATTCTACTTATAGGAGTTTTACAGATTTTAGAGTGATTTTTAATTTTTTTTCTATTCTATGTTCTGGTATTTCCTACCTTTTATATTATTATTTTGTCTTGCTATAATTTTCTATTTTCCATTATATTCTGCTTTTGAAAGTGTAGGAAATAAAATACATGTATTTGTGGTAAAAATAAAGTTACCAATATCATTTTATACATTTATTTATTATTATTATTATTATTTTTTGAGATGGATTCTCACTCTGTCACCCAGGCTGGAGTGCAGTGGTGCAATCTCGGCTCACTGCAACCTCTCCCTCCTGGATTCAAGTGATTCTCCTGCCTCGGCCTCCTGAGTAGCTGGGATTACAGGTGCGCACCACCACGCCCGGCTAATTTTTGTATTTTTAATAGAGATGGGTTTTCACCATGTTGGTCAGGCTGGTCTCAAACTCCTGACCTCGTGATCCACCTGCCTCGGCCTCCCAAAGTGCTGGGATTACAGGCATGAGCCACCGCGCCCAGCCTATACATTTATTTATTAAGTGAAAAGGAGTACAGTGTCCTTTACTCCACCCTTTGTTCATTGGCTGCTGGACACATTCTCTTACAAGATATAACATTGGGAGTCAAGTTTTTTGATGCCTTTTGTTCCTACATCAGTTCCCAGTGTCTAATATAATAGTGTAGATTGGCCCAAGATGGGGTCCATTCATTTTCTGACTACCTGAGTTATGTAAACCCTAAATGTATTATGTAAATGAAAAGCTTCAACATAAAATTTACCCTGTAAATATAACTCCTTCTGTCTCTATAAATGATCTACATAGCAACTATATACCTTGAAACAGAAATTTGTGCTTTTATCACATGGCAATTTGGAATATGTAGAAAATATAATGGATAATTGGGGAAATATTCGAGATGTATTAGATCAGATAATTCAAATAGAGAAGAGACATCATAACAGTTGTTATTTCACTACTGACTTTAAAGCTCTTAGTTGTTGATGTAATGTGGACTAAGAATTAATATTAGTATTTACTAACTACCCTGCTTATTGTGGCAGAGCAAACAGTATATACCAATCCACATGATTGAGTATTGTAAGCAATAAAAATTATTCCAGATATTGGCAATAAGTTGATTATTAGACTTCATTTACAGTGGTGTTATGTGAATTCACCTGTTTTTTGTTTGTTTGTTTGTTTCCTGAATGTGTAGTTCAGTCACAATTTAGAAGAGACTTGTATCAGGAACATAATCCAGGTAATATTTTAAACCTGAAATCTCACTGATTAAAACCACCATGTCACCCATTTACCTATATAACAAACCTGCACATCCTGCACGTGTACCCCACAACTTAAAACAAATAAACAAATAAAATAAGCAAAACAAAACTGCTGGTTCAAAGTAATTCAGTTCAACTAAGTTCATCTTCACGAACAGCAGACTGAGAATAGGGCATGAGATGGTTTTCCAGAAGAGACTTAGGTTTTTCTGACTAGAAGAAAGGACAATGGGAAGTGGTTGGCTCACAATGATAAATGTTCTTTGAATCTGTACAAAATAAACATTTATTTTCCTAAGATTGTTATAACTTTGTTTCTCTTTCCAATTAAGAAATTTGATTATCTGATCTAATTAGACTACTTTATATTTAAAGTGGTATTGTACCTGGAAACTTCTTTGTTGAAATGAAAGTTTTATATGTTTGTTGTAGCAGAGTGCAATTAGCAGAGTATCTTTATTCTTATCTTGTTTGCATAACTGTCCACATTTGGAGCTTACCTCGAAATGGTCTTGCTTTTCTTAGCATGAATTTCCTGCCATTCGATTTGAAGATAAACATTTGTTTATGTCCAACCCATTTATAAAATAGTGATATATTTTCATTCTCCATTGATAAGTCACCTGGTTTTTTTTTATTTATTTATTTTCTTGTATTATACTTTAAGTTTTAGGGTACATGTGCACATTGTGCAGGTTAGTTACATATGTATACATGTGCCATGCTGGTGCGCTGCACCCACTAACTCGTCATCTAGCATTAGGTATATCTCCTAATGCTATCCCTCCCCCCTCCCCCCACCCCACCACAGTCCCCAGAGTGTGATGTTCCCCTTCCTGTGTCCATGTGATCTCATTGTTCAATTCCCACCTATGAGTGAGAATATGCGGTGTTTGGTTTTTTGTTCTTGCGATAGTTTACTGAGAATGACCTGGTTATTTTTTAATATCTGTAATGAGGTTTCCTATATAACTGTGGTTAATGTACTTTTAAAAGTTAGGAGTGATAAAATAATTTGAAAATAATATGCCTAATGTAACTGAAATATATTTTATCTCCAATAAATTATCATATTAGCGTTCTCTAGAGGGACAGAATTAATGGAATATGTATATATGCGTGTGTGTGTATATATGTGTGTGTATATATGGAATATGTATATGTATATATGTATGTATAGGTATGTATTCATATATATGGGAGTTTACTAAGTATTAACTCACACTATCACAAGGTCCGACAATAGGCCGTCTTCAGGCTGGGAGCAAGGAGAGCCAGTCTGAGTTCCAAAACTGAAAAACTTGGAGTCCGATGTTCCCGGGCAGGAAGCATCCATCACGGGAGAAAGATGTAAGCTGGGAGGCCAGGCCAGTCTCTCTTTTCAAATTTTTCTGCCTCCTTATATTCTAGCCCCACTCTGGCTGCTGATTAGACTGTCCCCACCCAGATTAAGAGTGGGTGTGTCTTTCCCAGCCCCCGACTCAAATGTTAATTTCCTTTGGCAATATAAGCAAGCAGAAAAATTTGAAAAGAGAGACTGGCCTAGCCCCCCGCACTAAATCTTTCTCCCGTGTTGGATGCTTCCTGCCCTCGAACATCAACTCCAACTTCTTCAGTTTTGGAACTCTGACTGACTCTCCTTGCTCCTCAACCTGCAGACAGCCTAATGTGGGACCCTGTGATGGTGTAAGGTGTAATTTAATACTTAATAAACATATATATGTTTATTATGTATATACTATATATTATAATATATTTATATATTATTATTATTTATAATATAATATTAATAATATTAATAATATTATTAAATAATATTAAATATATTATTATTATTATATAATGTTATTATTATATATAATATTATTATATATTATTATACTATTATTATATTAATATAATATTATATATATATAATAATAGTATAATTATATATAATATTATTATTATATATAATAATATATAATATGTATAATATATAATATATATTATATATATAATAAAAATATATATGTATATTCCATTAGTTCTGTCCCTCTAGGGAACTCTGAGTAATACATGAATACACTTTGGTAATATTAAAACTTTCAAACCAAATAGGGTAACAGGCGCTCACAGAAACTGATGTCCTAGAATGACTGTTTCCCATCTCTAATTTACCTATTCATTTTACATACTGGTTTGTAGATGCCAATAATGGAATCTACTCTAGAGGGTTGGTGCAAAAAGCAATCTAATACATGATTTTAGGTTCATACAAGCTCATTGGTAGAGGTGGAGAAACCTCCAACTTGAACTTCCTGGAAAATTCCTGTATTCACAAGCATGTTGCCCCCATAGGTGAAAAATCCTAATCTCACTGCAAAATTCTGTTACTACAACAAATGTTCACAGAAAAACATTACCATTGCTGCTGTAAAGTGCTAGATCAAAGCAGAAGCCCTGCACCTAGCTCCTCTAGCCACACAATTCAGTCTCAAATCAAAGTCTCTTGCAAGTACAATCAATAAGTAAAAAGAAATTATTCTAAACTATAGCTTTAACGGAGTCTAAATTGTAATATTTTAAGTATTCTAATCACTGTATGCAAAAAGGAAATTGAAATGGATGTTGGAAAAGCCACTCCATGTTATCTACTAGATTCCTTATTTTAAATGCATTTGTTTCACTGTCTGATTCATATGTGCTTCCATATTAGAAAAAAGGCTCCCAGAATTCAGGAGCTTTCTCTGTTTTTGTCATTACCTAATGCAACACCTTTCACATATGTGGTTCTCAAAAAATATGCATTGAAAAATCAAATAGCTTAATGCCAAAAATGTGGTAAAGGTTCTCGTTTTTTCCTGAATTAGTCAAGAATGATAAGAGAGAGAGCCCTTATTGAAATACTAAAGAAAATTTTCCTTCTCCAGACAAAATATTTCTAAAGTGCGTTTAGTAGAATAAACATATCCTTAAGCTAAGAATACAGGGTAATGGAGACATAGCTTACCAAATTCAAACTTCATATTTCAAATCGGATACTTCCCTGTATTGCTATTATACATTAAAATAAAGTCCAAAAAGCTCTCATCTTTCTCCCTGACAAACTCAACTTGCTCCCTTTTTGTACATTTTTAAAATAACAGACATTTTGATCATTTGTAAATATAAGCTAGATGATAGTAAATGCTACAAATATTTGAAAATATTTCATTAGTCAAGCAATAATACAAAATCCTTAATTTGGCCAATAAGAATCTCTATCAGGAAGTCTGCACACACTTCCATAAACTCATCCTGTTCCTTTATTCCATACGTTATCCTGTTCCTTTATTCCATTGCATTCAATGATGTCTTAAATTCTTGAATGCAAAATAATTTTTCCTATCTTGCAAGTTTCCTCATAACCTAGGATGAGAACTTGCAAGGACAGATTGCAAGTTCGAATTTCTTGGTCACACCACTCCAACAGTAGTTTATGTTTATTTGTTTTTGTTTAAATTCATGGAGTTTAGCTCTCAATTTGGTTAACCCACTGAAATTAAGAAAGGCTGAAATTATCAGTCTAGTCAATAAGTAATTGTAATATACTATTTGTGATGCTAAAATGATACCCATTTCCAACTAAGATTGAGATAGGAGGAAGATAAATTATTTTCTTCATTTCCTATTTATTTTTGACAATGGCTGGATAAAAGTTGATGTTTAATTTAAAATTGTTTATTTGATTCCAAGTTTTTCTGCTTGCAAACAACCTCTTTCTCAGGTCATAAAATTAACATTCTGTTTATAATTCATTCACAAGACTTAAAATATCAAAATAGGATATTTTCTTTAAAGCATTATGACTTACATAATAAGAAAAAGTTAAATATAATTTGTAAAAGTTACATGTTTACAGTACCTGTACCAGTACAGAAAATAGTAAATAGTATTATAATGATAACATATTTAATCTTTTACATTCTACCTCATATAATAATATAACACAAATATTATTTGGTGACTACCAAAGAGAGTACATGGTTTCTTAACATTTTAATCTAAAATAAAATCCCCCAAATTTTATTGCAACAAATGTCTAATTTTCAGAAAAGTTGAAAAAAATTTATATTGACCAACACAATTTGTCACCTCGACTCAAAATTAGTTAAGTTTTGCCACACATGCCAAAAATATAGATATTAAAAGTTTGTTGCAGACAGTATGATGCTTTTCCATAGAATAGCTTAGAAAAGATCTCCTTAAAACAAGAACAGTCTCCTACATAAACATAGTAGGATATGATCAATCAGAATAACTCATCTATTTTTATCTAGAAAAATCTCCTGCCCATTTTGTAAAAATGACATTAATATGTTAAATAGATTGGAAAAATGTTGCAATATTATCTCACATTCTAGTGATTTTCTCATTCTATCATTCTTTTATTAGCTGGAATTGTTTTATAAAGGAGAACTTTTCTTCCTAACTTGGATGACATATATATATATGTATCTTTTCTTGTAAAGGCTTGTTAAATGCTTAGTTTTTTTTTAACTATCAATTTTCAGAGCAAGAGGATGGTGTAATAATCAACTTCATTCTCACTCTCTCTTCCTATCTCTCCACTCTTGACTTAAAGGTTTTTATTTTAGATAGTTTTAAAATCATTTACAGTTGGTATATTTTTATGTTCCAATCTGACCACAAGGAAAACCTTCACATTGGTTCCTTGATCTTTCTAACACGGCCATTACCCCTTCCACCACCTTGTTAGTAGAAAGTTTTGTTGCTTTCAAGGATAGTCAGTGTTCTAACACTTGTCGTAAGTTCCCTGCGACATACCCAAAATCAACCCTTTCTTTATTAGTTTATTTTGGTAAGAAATTCTATTCAGACAGGAAAATCCAGATCACAGAATCTTTCATTGTTGCTGGGTTTGCATTATTTCTAGGTCCGTTTTTGTGATGAAGGCCAGAAAATATATGTACTTGACAAAAAGAAACCTAAATGAGTCCATACTGGCATTTTTCAGTATGAAATTATTATAGGAAATTTACTTAATTTCCACAATTATGTAATTTTAGGGTTTTTTTGTATTTGAAAATCTTTGTTCTTGATACAATAAATAAATATGTACCTGCTGTATTAATCAACTTTTTTTCAAAATAGCATTACAAATACCATAATTGATAATATGTCTTTTAAGACTTTTTCAATCCTGCTAAGGTTTTACCAGAAGAGTTCTGTGATATTCAATTGGTTGAAATTACTATTTTTTCTTTGTGAACTTAAGTAGGTTCATGTGTTTCTGTTTATTTTCTACTTAGAGAAATTGCTTTTTCTTTCCAAAATTTGATGTAATTTAGTTCTTTGAATACACAAAATATTTACAAACTTGCAATCTGTCTATTAGTTGGTGCAGAGGTAATGGCAAAAACCATGATTACTTTTGCACCAACCTAATGCTACTCTATAACCTATGTCCAGAACAGAGAACTATTCTGCTTCCTCTGGTATTTGAGAAAGCAGGGTATACGGGTTGGGTACAACTGGATATAGAGGAATTACTGCCTCATTGATGAGTCTAAGATTTTGCACTAGTCTCCACTGATCATTCGGTTTTTGTACTTCTAGAATTGGGGTGTTGCAGGGACTGCTGCATTTTCTTACTAAGCCTTGAACATTTAAATGTCTAACAATATCCTGTAATTCTTTATGAGCTTCAGGCCTTAAGGGATGTTGCCTTTGATAAGGAAAAGTGGTGGCGTCTTTTAGCCTGATTTGGACTGGGTGGGCATTTTTTGCCCTTCCAAATTGTCCTTCCAATGCCCAGATTTCAGGGTTGATTTCCTCCTCAAGTAGGGGACAATAAATGGGTAACTCGTTCCCCATATTCAGGTAGATAATAGCTCCAGCTTTGGCTAATATGTCCCTCCCTAATAAGGGTGTGGGACTTCCAGGTGTAACAAGAAAGGCATGTGAAAAGAGCAAAGTCTCCCAATTACAACTGAGGAGGTGGGAGAAATACCTGGTTACAGGCTGTCCCAGGATTCCTTGGATGGTAATGGACCTTGAGGACAGCCATCCAGGGCAGGAGATTAACGCTGAGAAGGCTGTGCCAGTGTCCAGGAGGAAGTCAATTTCCTGGCTCTCACTGGTTAAACATACACAGGGCTCAGTGAGGGTGATGACATGAGCTGGCGCTTGCCCCAGACACCCTCAGTTCTGTTGTTGGATCATCTGGTTGGGAGCTTCTGGCCCAGAGACCCTTTGTTCTCTGGGGCAGTGTGCCTTCCAGTGATTGTCTTGGCATAGTGGACATGGGCGAAGGGGCAGCTTGTTTCTCGTTGGACAATCTTTTTTAAAGTGTCCTTGCAAGCCACACTGATAACAAACCTTATCAGGTGATTGGCCTGCTCCATTTTCTGTCCTCTCTGAAACACCAAGGTTTGTTTGTCTGAGGGCCATGACTAAGGCTGCAGCCTTTCTCTTATCTCGCTTTTCCTTTTCGGCCTGTTCTTCTTGGTCCCTATTATAGAACACTGAGGTTGCCAGGCTTAATAATGCCTCCAGATTTTGTTCAAGCCCAGGGCTCACTTTGGGAACTTTCTCCTGATATCTGTGGCTGATTGGGTAATAAACTTATCTTTTAGGATCAAACAAGGGAGTATATTTTCTTAAGGCCTCCTGTAGCCGCTAGAGTAAGGCGGTAGGATTTTCCTTTCCCTGAGTTATGGTGGACATCATTGAATAATTCATGGGGTTTTTTTCTAATTCTCCTTAGTCCTTCTAGAACACAGGTCAACAGATGTTTGCGACTCCAGTCCCCATGATCTGAGTCTAGGTCCCACTGGAGATCCATACTGAGGATGGCTTGCTGAACAGTAGGGAATTTGTCCCTTTATTTGGCTGTCATTCTATCATTTGCTTGACTAAGATACCAGATTATCTCCAAACTCTCAGGCTGTAGCTAAAGCCACATTCTTTTCATTAAAGGCCAGGGTTTAATCTAACAATAGCATGACACCTCTCCAAGTGAGGTCAAAAGTTTGCCATAGACCCTGTAGGACATCTATATACCTATCAGGATCATCTGTAAACTTTCCCAGGTCTACCTTGATCTGCTTTAAATCAGAGAGGGAGAAGGGGACATGTATCTGGGTTGGGCCAAATTCCCCTCCCCCTACAGCTTGAAGGGGACATAAACGATAGCCCGGGGGGTTTTGTGGTCCCTTGGAGATTTCCTTGCTTGCTTCCTTCTGGGTGGGGGAGATTAGAGGAGGCTTATCATTAATAGGAAGGGAAGCTGTAAGGAGGCTAGGATATGGAGGTAAGTTGAGAAGTCCTCCTGTGGGATGTAAATTGCAAGTTTTGCATAGTTGTGGATTATCCTTCAATAAAAAGAAAGCTTGGACATAGGTATTTTACTCCATTTGCCTTCCCTCTTACAGAAAAGGTCAAGCTGCAGGATAGTATTATAATTTATACTTCCTTCAGGTGGCCATTTTTTCCCATCAGAGAGGGAATACTGGGGCCAGGCCATAATGCAGAAAAAAATGAGCCACTTACTTATTTTTCAGGATTTGCAGGTCAAATTGGTCCCAATGGCTTAGGATGCATTTCAAGGGTGAGCCTGTTGATGCCTGAATGTTTCCTATCTGAAAGAAAAAACCTCCTGCAGTTTTTTTTTTCCCCTGCCCAAGAACCTGCAACAGTCCCTGGACCCTGCTGTTCAGAATAGTTGGCACTCACCAAAGCAGCAGCAGAAACACTAGTTTTCATCCTAGACTACAAAGAGGACTGAGAAAAATCGGATTTAGTGGCCCTTCCTGATGCATTCTCAAAAACCAGTTACAGTCCTAAGCATTTTCTCCTTTTAGTATTGGGACCTTACCCTTATCCCATAAAGATGATATGCCTCAAAATGGAGTGGAGGGCCATACCTTGAGGGAGGGAAGGGATCTCCAGGGTTGGAAGAGTGACACCTTTTGTCCTCACTTCTCATCATATGAATAGGAAGGATAGCCCCCCAATTTTGGAGTCTGTAATTTCTGAGGCTCCCCATGTCCCAGCTTCAGGAATAGCCTTTGTTAGGCAGGCTAGTCTGAGGAGGGATTCTGAAAGTTTGGATGGTACCCCCGCCTGATGGGGCTTTGGGAAAAAACTATGTCTTTCTGATTGGTGAGCCTGGGTGCCTAAAAAAGGGAACAGAGCCCTGAAGTTTATACTAAAAATCTTTATAGGAGAAACTGGAAAAGCACCAGAGACAGGGAGTGGTTTTTAGAAGCAGGACTAGCCTCGGAGAACAGAGGCAAGAGAAAGTTTGTCTGACAGGTGTTAGGACCCAGGAGGCAAGGGTCAGGATAGATAGGATAGATGGGTAAATCTCACTTGGGCAACATAACTTTGAGAGTTCCACTCATGGCTGCAGGGTCAACCAACTTTTTGTCGGGACCCTGGAGCTGAATGGCTTTTCTGTCTGTTGACCCTTGGCTCAGCCCAAAGTACAGGAAAAGTGGAAGCTGGTTCCCAGAAAACCGACGCTCCCAACTCCGAAGTGTCAGGGTTTGTTAGAGAGCCCTTTCCCAGAAAGACTGATACCCATGTCTTTAGTGCTGTAGCTGCACTAGTCGCTTTTAACTGGGTGACAGGTGCCTGGTGTTTAGCCCCCAAATTCTAAGGAAAAATAGGACAGAATGGCAAGCAAAAGGGGTCCGATGGTACTCACCACATGACAATATCTCAGAGGAGCTCCCAAGATGTGTCCAGAGTTGGTTCCTACCAGTGGGTTTGTGGTTTTGCTGATTTCAAGAATGGAGCCATGGACCTTCGCGGTGAGTGTTACAGCTTTTAAAGATGGCACAGACCCAAAGAGTGAGCGGCAGCAAGATTTATTGTGAAGAGCGAAAGAACAAAGCTTCCACAGTGTGTAAGGAGACCTGAGTGAGTTGCTGCTGCTGGCTGGGGTGGCCAGCATTTATTCCCTTATTTGTCCCCTCCCATGTTCTGTTTTTGTCCTATCAGAGTGCTCCTTTATCAATCCTCCCTGCGATTGGCTAGTTTTAGGATCCTGCTGATTGGTGCATTTTACAGAGTGCTGATTGTTGCATTTTCAGGGTACTGATTGGTGCATTTTAAAATCCCCTTGCTAGCTACAGAGTGCTGATTGGTGCGTTTTTACAGAGCACTAATTGGTGCATTTTATAATCCTCTTGTAAGACAGAAAAGTTCTCCAAGTCCCCACTTGACCCAGCAAGTCCAGCTGGCTTCACATCTCAACGTGACTTGGCTGCCGTTAAAGGCATTCCGTTTTATAAAGGAAGCAGAGCATACAAGTTTGGAAAATTTGCAGCCTGATTATGTGATAGAAAAGAAAATCCCATTTTCTGGGGAGAAATTCAAGCTGGCTACAGAAATTTGCATAAGTAGCAAGGAGCCTAATGTTAATCCCCGAGACCATGGGCAAAATGTCTCCAGGCCATGTTAGAGACCTTCATGCCATCCCCTCCCATCATATGCTTGGAGATCCAGGAGGAAAAAGTGGTTTTGTGGCCTGGGCCCAGCGTCCATGTGCTGTATGCAGCTTAGAGACGTAGTGCTCTGTGTGCCAGCTGCTCCAGCCATGGCTCAAAAGGGCCAATGTACAGCTTGAGCTTTGGCTTCAGAGGCTGGAAACCCCAAGCCTTGGCAGTTTCCACGTGGTGTTAAGCCTGCAGTTGCCCAGAAGTCAAGAATTGAGGTTTGGGAACCTCTGTCTAGATTTCAGAAGATGTTGGAAATTCCTGGATGCCTAGTAAAAAGTTTGCTACAGGGTCAGGGCCCTCATGGAGAATCTCTGCTAAGGCAGTGCAGAAGGAAAATGTGGAGTCGGAGAACCCCCAAAGAGTCTCTATGGGGCCCTGCTTAGTGGAGCTGTGAGAAGAGGGCCACTGTCCTCCACACCCAAGAAGGGTAGGTCCACCGACAGTTGGACAGATCCACCCACACTTGCACTGTGCACGTGGAAAAGCCACAGACACTCAACTTCGACCCGTGAAAACAACCAGGAGGGAGGCTGTACCCTGCAAAGCCACAGGGTCAGAGCTATCAAAGACCATGGGAACCCACCCCTTGCATCAGCATGACCTGGATGTTAGACCTGGAGTCAAAGGAGATCATTTTGGAACTTTGAAATTTGACTGCCCCATTATATTTTGGACTTGCATGGGCCCTGTAACCCCTTTGTTTTGGCCAATTTCTCCCAAGTGGAATGACTGTATTTACTCGATACCCATACCCCCATTGTATCTACAAAATAACTAGCTTGCTTTTGATTTTACAAGCTCATAGGTGGAAGGCACTTGCCTCGTCGCAGATGAGACTTTGGACTGTGGACTTTTCGGTTAATGTTGAAATGAGTTAAGACTTTTGGGGACTGTTGGGAAGACATGATTGATTTTGAAATATGAGGACATGATATTTGGAGGGGCCACAGGCAAAATGATATGATTTGGCTGTGTCCCCACCCAAATCTCAACTTGAATTGTGTCCCCCAGAATTCCCACATGTTGTGGGAGGGACCCAGGGAGAGGTAATTGAATCATGGGTATTAGTGTTTCCTGTGCTATTCTCGTGATAGTGAATAAGTTTCATGAGATGTGATGGGCTTATCAGGGTTTTCCGCTTTTGCTTTTCCCTCATTTTCTCTTGCCGCCATCATGTAAGAAATGTCTTTTGCCTCCTGCCATGATTCTGAGACCTCCCTGGCCATGCAGAACTGTAAGTCTAATTATACATCTTTTTCTTCCCAGTCTTGGGTATGTTTTTATCAGTAGCATGAAAGCGAACAAATACAAGCATGTTATTGTACTGAATATTGTAGGGAATTGTAACATGATGGTTAGTATTTTTGTAGCTACACATAAAAAAGGTACAGTAAAAATACAATATTGTAATCTTACAGAATCAACATTGTATATGTGATCTGTCCTTGACCAAAATATCATTATGTGGCACATGACTGTATGTGGTGTGTTTGTATATATACACAACATCCATATACTGTATATATAAACCATATATATATAATCATATATAAAACCATACGAACACACACATACTCCCCCTACACACAGAGAATATATGATTCCATACTTCCAAATGTTAAAACTTGGTGAATGTCTTTGATAAGTATATGGAAAATCCTTATACTATGCTTACAATTTTTCCGTAACTTTAAAATTGTTTAAAATAAAAAATGTTAAAAGCAATCCTCTTATGTTTACAATTACCTGTTTATCTGAATGAAATTCTCTATCACTATTTTTTAAGGAAACAATTTTCAAGGAAGAGTTCTATGAAATAGGATAGTGTTTTGTGGGCCAAAGAATGCAGGATAATTTGGAGCTTCTTTCAGTCCAGTGGGAGAGACCAAATGTAAGACAGGATTCTTAACAACAAGGCCTTGGGACACTGCCAGTCTGTCAGCATTGTTTTGCTCTGGCGCAGCTCTCCAGGACTTATGCAAAGGTTGGGTAACAGCAGGTCCTGACCTGTAGGACTGGCTGGCAGAAACTGAAGCATGCAATCTCAGACTGTGTGACCCACATGGAAACTCCTGTGAAACGGCACAACCCAGCTGAACAGGATGGTGAATGACAGTCTGAGAGCGGGTGACTGGGTTTGAGCAAGAAAAAGACATCAGGAAAACTCAACATGAAAAGAGAACAACACAAATTTTTATACTTTCTACATTGACCTATGGATGAACAAATGACAGAATACAAATTAAACAATGTAGTCTCCCTATTTTAATAACCTAAGTGCATCATCACCAGGATATTGTTGAACCAGAGACAGAAAATATGAATGTATAGCTGTAAAAATATAATTTAGTAGATAAATCTTACATTGCATTGAAGCCAGATTCTTTGAGACTAAATATAATATATTGAACATCAGAATGAAAAACTATACATAATAATCTAAGCAAAGCTAATATAAAAATATGTTCTTATATACAAGGTACACATTTAACATATATTCGCTCATATAGTGATAAAATGAACACCACTATATTTGGTTTAAGTGTTTTTTAACAATGAAAGGAAAATTAGGAAATAAGTTTCTTTTGAGACATTTTTGTGCTATATAGAGTACATGATGTATCATGAAGATAGGAATGGTTAAAAGCAGATATAGTCATAATTACAAATTAAGTTCAATTCAGTTTGTACATTTCCTTGAATATGGTACTCCAAAAGTACTTAGAAAAGTATGAGCAATGGACCAGCTTTGAGAAACAGTGTTTTTATAATATTTTTATGTAAAAATAAATATGGAAGATGTGTATATGCCAAAAAATATCAAAGGCATATGGAGGATGGTAGTAAGTAAAATACAGAAAGGCTCAGAAGTAATTACTAAAATCTTATGAACATATTGTTTCCAAGAACAAATTTGCCTTGATTTTTTTTTTCTGATGAGTAAGAGAATTTTTCTGTCTTCATTTACAATATAGCAGATTGGTGGGATTTGTGTAAAATCAATCATCAAATATGTATCACTTATCCTAAGAAAAATGCCCAACTGCGTACACTATCACTCTTCATGCTGATTGTATAAGAATAATGAGATATTAGTTGAAATGACTCTTTCAAGCTTACAAATTTATTACTTCTTTCCTAATGAAGGACCAGAATATATATATATATATATATATATATATGTGTATATATATGTGTATATATATATATACACACACACATATGTGTGTATATATATGTGTATATATATATATACACACACACATATGTGTGTATATATATGTGTATATATATATACACACACACATATGTGTGTATATATGTGTATATATATATACACACACACATATGTGTGTATATATATGTGTATATATATATATATACACACACACATATGTGTGTGTATATATATGTAATGTAAATATTCTGATTTTAAAGAGATAGGTTGAGAGGATAAACATGATATAAATAATTACTAAGAGCATTTGGTAATATTATTGGATGAGGATTATAAAAGAGTTGCCACATTTTGTGATGAAAACATAGGCAAATGTAAGTTTATTTCTGGTTATGGAAGAAAACAATGAAGATATCACAGAAAAGATGTTAGTAATTAGATTCTAAAATATTAATGGGCAATCTCATTAGTCGCTAAAATAAGAAAGTGCATTCTAGGAAGAGAATAAGGTGTGTTTAGGAAATTACAGTCATGACAGATCAAGGTGAAACTATACAGTATCTCTTCAGTGAGCTTGTGACAAAAAAACAAAAACAAACAAAAAACTAAAAAGACTGAAGGGGAGTGATAGGAATGACTTCCATAAAGATCATGGAAGGCTTCTATACTAAAAAATAAAATGTCAGATTGTGGCAAGTGATATACTATAGACGGATAGAAGAAAAATAAGAAGGTTTTGAAGATAATTTGGGGCAGCATGGAGACTATCATAAAATAATATCTATCATAAGAATATCTAACACTAGAAAGAGTTCAGTTCCTTTCAGTGACTCATCTGATTGGTTTAGGCTTAGTCCAGACAATAGCCCTTTTGAAATTTGGCTGATTTAGGACCTTAATTGCATCTGCAAAATCCCTTCACAGCAGCATCTATGTTAGTGTTTCATTGAGTAACTGGGAGAACATGTGTGCACATTAAAGAATGGGATCTTGGGGCCATTATGTGTTGAATTGTGTTCCCCTAACATCGATATGTTGAAGTCTTAATCTCCAGTATCTCAGAACGTGATCTTATATGAAAATGGGGTCTTTGCCTGTATAATGAGTAAAGATGAAGTCATACTATAGTAGAATGGATCGTTAATTCAGTATGAGAGATGGTTTTATGAAACGGAGAAATTTGGAAACAACCATGTCTTTAGGGATCATGCCATTGCAGACAAATTCTCTGAGTTAGCAATTCAATTATTTCCCTCTCTCATCTGTAGTTCTCAGGAATAAAAAAAAAATAGGATGTACTGGGGATGCAACATTCTGAGATAAAGAATAACTGGCTGAAACAGCATAAGCTATGTTCTTGTTCTTCCTAGAAACAAAATGTCCTATAATGCTTTTACCCAGTAAAGTATGAAGCTCTGGGGTATAAAACCCAGGCTGGGCTGCCTTCGGGAGTCCCACAGGTGTGTTGCAAGTGAAGATACAAAGACAAGACTCTCTCTGCCCCAGGCAGCTTCCCTGAGCCTCAAGGGATCTGCTCACTATGAAACCCGGGTTTCAGTTTTCCCTTGGTGGCTATCTGTAAGTAATAAACCTGATTTATGTAACTTATTTTGTATGTGACTGTTTTGTTTTACCAGACTCAGACAAGTAGTAAAAGTAAAGCCCAGGATGCAGTGGGCTGAAGTGGTAACCAGTGCACAGTCAACCTACTCCACAGGCATGTAAATAAGAAAATAGCTACCTACAAGACAAGGAGAAAGACCTGGAATACATCCCTTCCTCAGACCCCTCAGAAGGAACCAATGCTGCCAACACCTTGATTTCACACTCTTAACCTCCAGAACTGCTGAGAAAATAAACCTCTGCTGTTTAAGTCACCAAGTCTGTGGTACTTTATTATAGCAAACTTAGCAAACTAGTACAGGAGCCCTTTTGAATTCTGCCTATTTAAAATGTTTTTCTGGTAGTCAGAATTCAATATTATCATCTTGTATCCACCACAGCATATTGGTGTGTTTCCTATGCCTGCACTACACTTCCCACAACCATGATCCACTTGACCTCATGAAATTAATTTATCAGAAAAGCTTTTCTTGATCTGCTTCAGGCTGGGTCAAGTCTCCTTATTACATATGCTCATAAATTCAAGTACCTTTACTTCATGGTAATAAACAGGGTTGAAATTTTACATGTACTTGTATGAATATTTTAATAGCTTTCTACTTCAGCACAATATATTTTTCATGAAGGTAATGTCAGCATTTGTTTTATTAGACTATACACACACACACACATTCAGATTCTAATAGGGCCTGCTACTCAGAAATGCTTAATGAATATTTGGTAATTCCTTAATTTATCAGCAATTAACCTAGTAAATAAAGGAAATAATATGGATTGACCAGATAGACCATCGAGGAGGAAGAAGGTTTAGATTAATCACACGTTTACTCTCATTTTTCACATCTTAATTTAAAGTACTTATGAGACATGTATCTATAGTTATAAATTAAGGAGTTAAAAAGACACAGCCTGTCTAAAAATTAGGATGGAATTCAGATCAATAATTTGAAGATAAAGTGTATTTCTTTCTTTTAAACACAATAATGTGTAAATTTTTCAGAAAGACAAAATGTGAAAGTACTATTATTATTAAGTTCCGTGGTTTATGTGTAGGATGTGCAGGTTTGTTACGTAGGTAAAGATGTGCCATGGTGGTTTGCTGCACCTATCAGCCCATCACCTAGGTATTTAACGCAGCAGGCATTAGCTTTCTTCCTAATGTTCTCCCTCCCCACCGCCACCCCATTAGGACCCAATGTGTCTTGTTCCTTTCCCTGTGACTATGTGTTCTCATTGTTTAGCTCCCACTTATAATTGAGAACATGCTGTGTTTGGTTTTCTGTTCCTGCATTAGTTTGCAGAGGATAATGGCTTCCAGCTCCTTCCAGGTTCCTGCAAGGGACATGATCTCATTTTTTATGGCTGCATAGTATTCCATGGTCTGTAAGTACATTTTTCTTTATCTAGTCTATCACTGATGGGTATTTGGGTTGATTCCATGGCTTTGCTATTGTGAATGGTGCTGCAATGAACATACATGTGCATGTTATAATAGAACGATTTATTCTCTTTGGGAATATACCCAGTAATAGTATTCTTGGGTCATATGGTATTTCTGGTTCTAGATCTTTGAGGAATCCCCACATTGTCTTCCACGATGGTCGAACTAATTTACATTCCCACCAACAGTGTAAAAGTGTTCCTATTTCTCTGCAACCTTGCCAGCATGTTGTTTCTTGACTTTTTAATAATTGTCATTCTGACTGGTGTGAGATGGTATCTCACTGTGGTTTTGATTTGCATTTCTCTAATGATCAGTGATGTTGAGCTTTTTTTCATATGTTTGTTAGTCACACAAATGTCTTTTATTGAGAAGTGTCTATGTCCTTTGCCTACATTTTAGTGGGTTTTTTTTTCTTGTAAATTTGTTTCAGTTCCTTGTAGATTCTGGATATTAGACCTTTGTCACATGGACAGATTGCAAACTTTTCTCCCACTTTGAACGTTGCCTGTTTGCTCTGATGATAGTTTCTTTTGCTGTGAAGAAGCTCTTTAGTTTAATTGTATCCCATTTGTCAATGTTTGCTTTTGTTGTAATTGCTTTAGGCCATTTCATCATGAACTCTTTGCCTATACCTATGTCCTGAATGGTATTGTCTAGATTTTCTTTTAGGGTATGTATAGTTTTGGGTTTTGCAAAAAAAAAAAAAAAAAAAAAAAAAAAAAAGAAAAAATTGAAAAAGAAGTGTGCTGAGTATTTCTCTTACATTTGACAGTTAGCAGATTGTTGAGAATTTAATAAATAATTTACAGGAGTAGTAGGGAGAGAGGAAAAAGTCAATCTGAAATTTAAAAAATAATCCAAATCTGTCCATTAATTTTTCAATGCAAACAAACAACTATGGCTCTGTGGTCTATGTGAATTTTTTCAATAGTTACATACTACATCCAGGAGAAAAACAGCTCACTGAATATACTGCTGTCTAATAAATCAGTCTAGTTTACTCCCCATGCAAGCTAAGAAGACTGAGGGAAGGCCTGTTATAATTATTGTGGCGCCATTATCTCCATAAGTTAAACATTCTACTTCCTTAAAGAGGAAGACATTTTTATAGTTGTCTTCCACTGGAAGTAGCACAACCTCTGGGAGGAGGAGAAGGGATAAATAAGAGGGAACATTATGTTAACTCAAACACAGAAAGTTTTAACGTAATTTATTTAGTTACCAAGTTTCTGTTGTTCTCTTCTTTAGAATGATCTGCCTGAAACATTCCACAGTCTGCTCCTCTCTTTCATTTCATCATTCAATTTTTTTAAACCAACAAACCTGCCTATGTACCCCTGAACTTAGAATAAAAGTTGAAAAAAGAAATGTGTATATCTCAACCTCTCCAATCTCACTATGGTGTTATGTCCTCGTGTTGGAGTTAAGAATGTCACTGACTAAAAATTGTTTGTTTTGCATGGCAAATATTTTATATATTTACTTTAAAAATGAATGAATAAAGACTCAACTTGCCATTCTAGCATACAATTTGAAAATAATTCAAAAATAGAATGGAATTGCTAAAACAATGCCCATCTCTCCTTATGTAAAAACATTTTCTCAAAAGTTAATCCATAAGATTAAAATAATATATGTTGGAATTCTATTTTAAAAGTGCCTCTAAAACCTCAATGTATACATGTATCATTGCAGATGCTGATTCAGCCAGTCTAGGGTGGAGCTTGAGATTCTTCAGGTCTTACATGCACTCAGGTAGTGCCAGTACCAAAATTCAAGATTTCAGGATCTAGAAAAATCATTAATGAATTTGCTTAAAAAAAGTCTCTCTCTCTCTCTTTCTCTCTCTCTCTCTCTCTCTCTCTATATATATATATATATACACACACACACACACACACACATATTTTGGTGTTAATGTTAAACTGTTCCTTCTAAACTAGAAAACAGTATTTCTTTCAGAGAAATTATTTTCTCTTTTTGAAACTATTACCAGCTATATCTACTCTATTCTCATTTGGTACCATAGTATGCAAAGCCCTATGTCATAAAACTAATGAAGTTTTATATATATATATATATGTTGAAGGAGATATAGAACCACAAAGCAACTGCATTTCAATTGTAAACACTTTTAGGATCTATGTGCTGTTAGTATTTAAGTACTGTACATGTTAACATTTCAAACCAATTCTCCTGTAGGTAGTTCAATTTGTAATGATAGTCTTTTAATAGAAAACTCAATACCTTCTTCATTACAAAAACATTAATTTCATTGCATTTTCCTTGCAATTTAGCTATTTTCATGCCTACAATGTTTAGCTTCCATTGTCTTATACATAATTCTAACTCTTTCACTGAAAGCGATAAATTTTTATTACATATTATCTTTGTCTGAGTCAAGGTAAATGTTCAGATGCGTCTGTTTTATTTTATTGACATGTTTCCCTTGGTTCATTGTAAATAAATGTAACTGTTATTCATCAATGGTGCCTATATGAACCATGAAAAAAGAAATAAAAACTTTCACTGATATTTTTCCTCTTAATCTAAGGTCATAGAGATTAACAGTTTATTGACTCAAACTAAAAATTAACCCTGTAAATGTTAAAAATTAAAATAGACCTCACATGTAGTAAAACTCTATGAACTATATATCAAATTATATTGCGATTAGCTTAAATCATTTTCTATTAAATAATACATGCTAAAATCATATATCTGTTTATAAAAAGTTACAGTGTATTGTTCCTAAAAAGGAGTTTAACCTGTCAACAAGTTTACAAGTTTATGCAGTATCTTAAATGTAGTCTCTAAGACTCCTTAGAAAAAAGGACCATTATTTTCTTTTTCATTTATATATGACATTTCATATTTAACAGATGAAGTTTTAATTTATTAAACATACTTGGAGTTTGAGAAGGAGTACGTAGAAAGTGATATCAGTGAGGACTCAAAGACTCAAAATGAAAATGTTTATGAGGAAAGAGAAAAGGAAGAAAAGGAGTAAAATAAATCACGATTCGTATTAATGAGATTCTTTCATTATTGCATTTTATTAGCTAAGCATTTTAGTAAATGTTGAAGTAAAACTCTAAAAGATCAGCTAGGAAAACATCTGCCTCTTATTTACTTTACCTTTATTTATAAATTAAATTTACTGTAGTTTGTGACTTTCTAAACTATCATTCCAAATCCAGAAAGTGTTTTTAAAATAGATAAAGATAATTGAGCAAATAGAGAAGTTTTAAATTTTTTGGAGACTATGTTTGCACAAAAACTAATTTCCGCTTTTTGAAACTACTGTTTATATTTAGATATTTGAAGATTGTCAGGTATATATTCACCGTGTAGTAAAACATTTAGCCCTTTATTATCTCCATATTTATAATATAATATGATCTGGGAGAATCTCACTCAAATTAGGCAGAATTCTCACCACATCTTAGTGTTAAAACATTTTTGTGGCAGCTGTCTTACTGTTGAGTTGAGATATATTCATATTTAGTGATAAAAATATTTATGCCCCATTTACATCATCATGAAATTTGGCCTGAGTTTGAGTTTTGGCCAAACACATGGATAAAAATATGACTACTTTTAAATTTTGTATTTAATATTAATAAATGATGTTAATTATTAATAAGCAAAATGCTTATGTATATTTTATGAGGCTATGTTATTATTTTATATATTATATATACAAATATTAAAATACTAGTGGAATGATAAAATTAATATTAATAACATTAATAAAAATATTTTAAAATAAATATTTAAAAAGTTAAGGTTCAGTTGTTATAGACATACTCTATCATACCTGTTGGCAGTGGTATTGTTATTTCTTTTGTATTTTTTAAAAACAGATGGAACAGACAGATAAGAAGCCATCACCAAGTTCTATTAAACTCTGTATGGTTTTTAAAAAACCTTTTTATAATGTATTATTTTTCATTGAGTTTACATTAATAGTATCTTGATTTTTAAGTTGGGTATGGTGTTCATAGTATTTCAATGGCACATTATTCCAGAGCATATTTAGTGCTTCCTTTTGCTGCAGGAACCCTTCCAGACCAAGTAGAGTATAAGCCAGTGTTACAGAGAAATTAATATCCCCAGATACAGCCCTTAATTTATGATTGACAGACATTTGGTGTTCACATGGACCAGCTTCTGAGGAATTTGCCGCAACCTTATGAGCATCCAACAAATATAGGTGCTGCTTCATTTTTGCCATCTCAATCTCATATGAGAATCTTTATTGTGGCTCACCTACTGAAACATACAGGGAAGGTAATTTTGTAAAATCTCGTTTAGACTAAGCAAATTTAAAATTTATCAAGCAAATACATTAACTTTCCTCTACCATTTTGCCAGTGACTAGTCTCAGAGTCATTATGATTTGAAATGGTAAGAATTGCTGATGAATTGTAATGCACAGAGTCTTTTATTTGGGATCTTGGAAGTGGACTGAGATGTCAAGTTTCACTAGAGTTAGACTGATCACATGCAAATTAACATCCCCCATAAGAAGTTGAGATCCCACAAAGTTTTAAGAAAACTAGCTGTGGCAAAGTGCATGCATCTGTGAAACACAGATCACTGATAAGTTTGGAATCTGACACCCCAAAACAAGGAAGGGGTTGATGCTTCATCAATCATGAATGCTGATGTGGCAAATCTTGCTTTTTCTTGCCGCATCGTCCAGCTGTAATGACAATACTCAGGATAAGCTCCCAATTATACCAATTGCCCTCTACCCTTATCTATAGTCACAGTGAGCTGGAAGATTTGGGGTACTGTGAAACTTTGCCTCTTTCTTTTGCTGTTGTTTCCCAGTCTGTTCAGCCTCTCTGAACATAACACCAGAGAGGCTCCTGTTTCCTAATCATGTAGTTCCAAAAGTATATAGACAGAAGCCTGACTCTTAGCTCTGCTAGATTGCTGTGGCCTGCTCAAAGTGTGACAGAATGAGGAGGGACCACACACATGCTACTGCTTCAGTTAGCTATTAAGGCCCTGATCAATCCTCCTACAGTTGGTCTCCTCTTTGGCGTTTGCACAACGCAACAATAAAAAAAAAATTGGTAGTTTTTTTGAATTTTAAATCAGATCTATAAAGATGAGATGAGACTGTTTAAACATAAAAGCTCTATTTTTAAAAAGGATTATAACATGTATAAAAGTTCAAATAAATATATGAAAAAATAAAGTTAATATTTTTGCTGTTAAAAATATCTTATGGCTTCCCGCTTCATCCATGTTCCTGAAAGGACACGAACTCATTCTTTTTTATGGTTGCATAGTATTCCATGGTGTATATGTGCCACGTTTTCTTTATTCAGTCTATCATTGATGGGCATTTGGGTTGGTTCCAAGTCTTTGCTATTGTAAATAGTGCTGCAATCAACATATGTGTGCATGTGTCTTTATAGTATCAGCAACTAAACTAACACAGGAACAGAAAACCAAACACCGCGTGTTCTCACTCACAAGTGGGAGTTGAAAAATGACAACACATGGACACAGGGAGGGGAACATCACACACTGGGAACTATCCGGTGGTGGGGGGTAAGGGAAAGGAGAGCATAAGGTCAAATACCTAACGTATGCAGGGCTTAAAACCTGGATGACAGGTTGATAGGTGCAGCAAACCACTATGGCACATGCACACCTATGTAACAAACCTGCACGCTCTGGTCACGTATCCCAGAACTTAAAGTAAAATTTAAAAAAAGAAAAAAAAATCAATTTTAAAAGACAAAATTCAAAAAAGTATGCAAAGGTCATGAAAAGATAATTCATGAAAGAAAAAAGTATTAATCATGAGTTGAAAAGTTCAAACTCATTAATAAGTGAAGGAGAAAAACTTAACAAATAATTTCCGTATTTATTTTCTCAAAAAGCCTCCCAACTTGACAGATTATTAATGATATTTTTCTAGCCATTTGATTTTATATTTTACATTGTACTTATTAATATATATTAATTAGAGGGAGGAATGAGGTAAGTTAAAATATCAAAATTAATAATTTGTTACTTTTATAAAGTTACCCAAACATCATAATTGGCTGTTATTAATAACAGTTACACATTTTTTGTTATGATTATAATTTATGAACTAATTTTGGGAAAAATTAATTACAAAGAGTTTTAATATTCCAACAAGAATTATATCACACTAATTTATATATCACTTATTCCTACAGATCCCGTGCATTTAAAAGATAAGTTCATGATTAGGTGTTCTACATTTTATTAATATTTAAATGATCGAAAGCAGCTAATGTATTTCAACCATGTAAATATTAGTTATATATTTGCATGTGTTCATGAGTCTCTAGTCATATATCCATTCATTGTCATACACCTTGACTTCTATGAGATTTTTGGTTTTTCTCTTGCGTTTTCAACGAAAAAAATAATTTGATAACAATAGTAGTAATATTAATTTATTTTTAAACTTTTTCATCTATGCCTATTCTTATGCTGTTTCATTACCTGGAATTTTCTCTCTCTGTCTCTCTCTCTCTCTCCGTGTGTGTGTGTGTGTGTGTGTGTGTGTGTGTGTGTGTGTGTGTGTGTGTGTATGTTTTATATACATAAAAATTGGAGATCAGGGCAGGTATATCTCCTTGCTGACTTTGATAACACTATGTCTATTGTTTCACAGTTAAATACTATGGTAAATGTTGGAGAATCCCTTTATCTTTAGCTCTTCTTCATTAATTTTCAATCATGACAATAAACTGTTGCATTTATTTAACTCAAAGCCCGTCTTCACGTTATCTTTCCTGTCATTAAATGTTTCTTCCTTCATTATTGTTTTCCCCAGTTTCTCCTCTGGGAATAATTTAGAAAACTTGGTTTTAGTTTCTTTTAGTAATTTAATCGAAAAAGATATTTTCTTTGCTAATTCAGTACCATTCCTTATGTAACATTTCTAATATAGTTCTAACAGCAAGTTCTAATATAAATCTTGCTAGTTGTTGCTGTTGTTTTGATAACTTATTCATAAGGAATTCCTACAACATTGACTTTCAACTTGTGACTACTCTTCTAAGAGGAAAGGGCCCATCTCATTATGAAGAATCTCTCCTTTTTCTATTTACCTGTACCCCATCTACCCTCATGCCAAGTTTGGCAATATTAATGATACTTTGATCGGATCGCTTCCACATTTCCACTGTGCTATTTAATGAGAGTCAGAATGCTAAGACGCCCCATTTGTTCCTTCTAACATATCAAGTTCAGTATATATATCTAGCATTCTTAGTGGGCTGTTTCTTGTTAGGATGCCATCCTTCCTTCTTTCCAACACTAATTAATTTTTGCCTGTGTATTGTGTTTGTCAATTCTCAAAGAATATGCAGGTGGGAGTGTGAACTACCCAGCTTACATTGCCTTTATACTCTATACGTGCCTTTTAATCAAAATAAACTATGCCGAATCAACAGTTTTGTGCTTGGTATTTAAACTGATATATTCCCATGAAAGATGTAATTAATGTGTTTGTCTTAGGAAAACAATCACTAAATATCAATGTTTTTATTTAGCATTTTCCACAAAGTCATTTGAGGCATCCTGTGGTTTTGAAAGTTTTGTCAAAGTGACACATCAGCAGAACAAATGACAGTAACGTCTTCCAAGAAATCCTGGACAAAGTAATCAAGACTATTTTAAAACATGTAAGTGATTCCAAAAACAGGAGCTCCCAATTTATTACTGGTCATTGATTTTGAATAACATTATCTTACATAAAAAGATTAAATCATTATAAAAACAGAACGGTAATTGTACTTGCCAGAAAATTTTCTTTAAAAGCCTGTAAGAAGTCACTGAATAGATTGCTGATTTTCCTGTGAGAGAAAAACAACGCTTCTTGTTGGAGTGCTTTTTCTTATGCTAACACCTGACTGATGGGTGGATTCTAGATATATCCTCTGTAAAATAATATGATGTATCTACAATTCAATGTCAACTCATATCTTTCATGAGCACAAAGAAAAAAATTGTTCCCTTTGCATCTTTTAATGAGGAGAAAACTTTCATTTATAAATTCAGTCTACACGTATTTAACACGATACTACTTTTATTTCATATATATTTAACATCTAAAGTTTATGAATCAGTTTAAAGAAAAAGAATAAAGTTATTTACAACAGTTATAATATGTTTGAATTTGTTATAAACCTATTGCACTTTTTTCCTAAGAGAATGATAGTAAAATTAAGTTTTTTCAAAATTAACTGCCTTGTGTCAGCATCAGCTGTGTAAATATGAGATATGAAGAATGGTTAGTGAATTAAACTATAGAAAACAGTTGGATGTGTGGAAATCAAAACCTATATGTTTTCAAAGATTTTCTTTTATATTATTCACTAATTTTATTATGTAATGAGGATTTTTTGCAAACTTTTCATTCATATTTAATGTATTACTGATATTTTTAATTTATTTTACTCATTTTTGTGCTTCTGATGTATACAGAATCTTATTAATTTTCTAAGATTTCTTGCCAATTTCTTATAAATTTGCATTTTCAAAACATTCTTCCCTTTTTAGTAACACCCTAATTTTCTAAAATTGTGGTAATACTCCTAAAATATTTAAGACTTATGCTTAACTTGTCTATATCTAAAAATAATAAAAGAAAAAAATAAATTCATTATCAATCAATAAAAAAATAATAATAATCATTATCATTACTCTTCTTCCAAACAGGAATGGAACCATGGAAAACATTTATTCCAATCAATGCTTTATATAAGATCATTTTACTTAGAATAGCTGATTAATATTTTAACTTACAAACTTTAATGCCATTGTATGACTACTCTTTTCTCTAGTCAGTTTGCTTGCATTTGCCCACATGCCAACACAATTTTACAAGTAATTTTTCCCAGAATCTGATATCCCATCTGGCATGGCTTTAGCTAAAGTAGATACATCATATTGTTTTACAGAGGATATATCTAGAATCCACCCATCAGTCAGGTGTTAGCATAAGGAAAAGCACTCTAACCAGAAGCACTGTTTATCTCTCACAGGAAAATCAAGAATCCATTCAGTGACTTCTTGCAGTCTTTTAAATAATGTTTTCCTGCAAGTACAATTACTGTTCTGTTTTTATAAGAAGTTAATATTTTTTAATGTGAGATAATGTTCTTCAAAATCAGTGACCAGTAATAAATTTTGAGCTCATGTTTTGGGAATCTGCTTACACGTTTTAAAATAGTCTTGCTTACTTTGTATAGATACAGAGGTAAATAGGTAGATAGATAAAGTCACGCATCACTTAACAAAGGAGATAGGACACATTCTGAGAAATGCATCATTAGGCAATTTCCACATTGTGTGAACATCGTGGAATGTACTTACATGAATTTAGATGTCACAACCTACTACACACCTAGGCTATATGGTATAGTCTACTGCTTCTAGGCTACAAACATTTACAGCATGTGACTATACTGAATACTGTAGGCAATTGTAACACAGTGGTAAGTATGTGTGTATCTACATATATCTGAACATGGAAACATACAGTAAAAATATAATAGAAATATTTAAAAATGGTATACCTGTATAAGGCACTTACCATGAATGGCACTTTTAGGGCTGGAAGTTTTTCTGGCTGAGTATGTGAATAAATAGTGAGTGAATGAGAAGGCCTAGGACATTACTGTACATTATTACAAACTTGACAAATATCGTACACCTAGTATAAACTAAATGTATACCTATATATATATAAATTTTTCTTCAATAATAAGTTAACTTGACCTTACCATAGCTTTTTTCTGCATTATCAACTGTTTCCAAACTTTTTGACTCTTGTGTAGTGAAATTTAGCTTAAAAACAAATACATTTTACCGCTGAACAAAAACTGTATTTCTTTCTATTTTTATTCTTTAAGCTTCTTTCCAATTTTAATTTACTTTTTAGTTTTAAAATTTTTGTGAAAAACTAAGGCATAAATACACACATTAACCTAATCCTACACAGGGTCAGGATCATCAATATCACTGTCTTTCACCTCCACATCTTGTCCCACCAGGAGGTCTTCAGGGGCAATATCAAACATGGAGATGTCATCTCCTATAACAATACCTTTTTCTGGAATACCTCCTGAAGGATCTGCCTGAGCTTCAGTTTACCTTTTTAAAAATATAAGTAGAAGGAATACACTCTAAAATAAAAGTTAAAAGTATAGTGTTATAAATACATAAGCCAGTAACAGTCATTTAATATCATTAAGAAGTGTTATGTACTGTACATAATTATATGTGCTATACTTTCATATGACTGTCAGTGCAGTAGGTTTGTTTACACCAGCAACACCACAAACATGTGAGTAATGTGTTGTGGTACAAAGTTACAATGTCCACAATATCACTAGCTGATAAAAAATGTTCATCTCTATTATAATCTTATGGGATCATCATATACAAAGTCGGCTGTTGACCAAAATGTCATTAGGCAGTGTGAGACTATAATGTATATTTACCTATGAAATAAAATCTATTATGAGGAAATGGCTATGGAGTATAATGAGTCTCAAGATAGGTAGTCAGCAAGCCAGAGACACAGGTGAGCTGACATTTTAGGTCTAGTTTGAAGGCTATTGTTTACATACCCAGGAAGAGCCAATGTTTCAGTTTAAGTTCCAAAGCAGGAAAACTTATCAATGACATAGCACAAAATAAGTCAGGCATAAGAAATTCTCTTTTATTTGGAAGAAGGTCAGCAATCTACTTTTCTGACACTACCAATTTAAATGTTAATCTCATCCAAAAATATCTTCACAGAAACAGCATTAATAATGTTCAATCAAATATCTGGACACTCTTATGTTCTACTCGAGTTGACATATAAAATTAACAATCACGAGTTTACCCCTTATTGACCTGGCACCCATATGTATTTCCTTTAACCACACCAGATCTTCAAATGAAACAGTACAAGGTCATAATTCTGCCTAAACTGTGACTAAAACTGAAAACATACTGTTCCCTTTTCCAAAAAAGGAGGCACAATTTTTGCAGATGTTTACTCCTTTCCATGATATACTGTAAGTTAAATATCATTAAATGAAGTCAGTACATCTTATGTTGCATGATGAGGGAACAAAAGGGAAAAATATATATTTGCTACACACAAACATTCATAACAAAAGAAGTCATTATAGTCCTCATTTTGATAACTGGTCATATAGTCAGACTTGTGCTTATAACTAACTTCTGCCACTTCCAATTTTGTATTTCCTTTCCCAACAGCAAGCAGCTGAGCTGGTAATGGTTCTTTACCTAATAGGGCAACCAAAATCTTCATTGATAAAGGGCCTGGACCATTAGTACTTCTGCCTGGATTGAGTTATGTAGTTTTTCCATTGACCTTAACTACAGGGCAAGCCCAAAGGGAGGCTCTGTATTTCATATGTATTCTTTCTTACCTCCATTGTGGAGCAGTTGTCTATTTTCCACTAGATGGTAAGGATCAATAACAATGGCCAGCACAGTAACTCCCATCTTTGTTGATTCAGAGGCATGAGGAGCCACAAGTGGCTAGGTGACAGTCTGAACTTTCATTTCAATGGAATAACTGTGTCTCCTGGTGAAAACATTGCTCCTCTTGGAGCTAAGACCTCTAGGCCAGTAGAGAATAAGTTTCTGTGTACAGAAAACAACAGTTTTGCTATTGGATTACTCCTTGATTCATGGGTCTGAGAATCCTCGGAATGGGGAAAATATCACCATACATTGGATGCTGTTTATGAAAAGCCCAGCTTTCTGGAAAATCTCATCTCCATCCTGTAAACTATTACCACCTAGCTGCAATGGTAGCTGAGACTTCAAAAGGACATTCCACTCTTTTATCAAGCCAGCTGCTTCAGGATGGTGGGGAATATGGTAAGACCAATGAATTCCATGGGTGTACGTCCATTGTCATATTTTATCTGTTGTAATGTAAGTTCTTCATATAAGGAACAATGCTATTTAAACTATCATGATGGTGGATAAGACCATAAAAAGAAGCAATGACTACTGGCATTTGGGGCACTTTTAATGTAACTTAATCATGCCTTCCTGGCATACTTGGGCCCAATCACATATATACCACCTCCATTTGGTAATGGAGTGCTGCTATGCACACCAAACTTTATGGCTTATTAGATCAGATAACACCAGCTCATGATGGGTAATTTAGGTTGCAAGGTAAATTGCTGGCAAATCATTAATCATTCAGTTTTTACTAAGGCCCAGTAGCAGGCTGCACTAGGCCCTTCTTGCATTGCTATAAAGACATACCTGAGACTGAGTCATTTATAAAGAAAAGATATTTTATTGATTCATGGTTCTACAGGCTGTACAGGAAGCACAGTGACATGTGCTTCTGAAGAGGCCTCAGGAAGCTTCCAATTATTGCAGAAGGCAAAGGGGAAGCAGGCACATGTCATGATGAGAGTGGAAGCAAGAGCGAATGAGGTGGGGGATGCCACACACTTTTCAATGACCAAATCTCATGAAACCTCACTATTCCAAAGACAGCAACAAGTCATGAGGGATCAGCCTCCATGACACAAACCCCTCACACCATACCCTACCTTCAGCACTGAGCATTACAATTCAACATGAGATTTGGGTGGGGACAAATATTCTAACTATATCATAAGAGTTGTTTCTTAAAAGGCGTGTAGTTATTCACAGAGTATTGCAGAACATTGCTCAAAATTTCTAAGGGCCTGCACTACAATTCATTTATAGGAGAGTGCCATAGGCTCCAAACAACAACCTTGATATGGTTTGGCTCTGTATCTCCACCCAACTCTCATCTCAAATTGTAATCTCAATAATCCATACATGTTGAGGGCAGGACCTTGTGGTAAGTGATTGGATCATGGAGATGGCTACCTTCATGCTTTTCTCCAGTTAGGGATAGAGATTTGTCTCAAGATCTGATGATTTTATAAGGGGCTCTTCTCCCTTCATTCATTTGCACTCTCTCACCTGCCACCATGTAAGATGTGCCTTTGCTTCTGTCCCATCTTCTGCCGTGATTGTAAATTTCCTGAGGCCTCTTCAGCCGTGCAGAACTGCAAGTCAATTAAACCTCTTTCCTTTGTAAATTACCCAGTCTTGGGTATGTCTTTATAGCAGTGTGAGAATGCACTAATACATCCCCTATCTGCCACTGACTCTTTAAGCATCATTGGCTCTGTTAGATCATATGGCCCAAGTGTCATAGGAGCTTGCACAGCACCCTGGACCTTTTGCAGAGCCTCTTTGTTTTCTGGGATACTCTTAAAACTAGAAGCACTTTGGGTCATTCAGTAAATGTGCCAGAATAACACACCCAAATGAGAAATATGTTGCCTCCAAAAATCCAAAGACTTCCACTAGGCATTGTGCCTTTTTTCTGTTGTTGTTGTGGGAGAGGATAGGTGCGATAAATAGCCTTTCAACTTAGAAGGGATATCTTTACACACCTCATACCACTGACCTCCTAGAAGTTTCATGTGGAAGAAATTTTGTCACATATCTTTTCTATCCTCTGACAGAAAATGTCTTATCAATGAGTCTACAGTAATTGCTACTTTTTGCTCACTAGGTCTAATTAGCATAATATCATGAGTGTATGGACCAGTGTGATATCTTGTGATAGGAAAAGATGAGGAAGATTCCAGAGAACAAAATAATAACAAAAAAATGGAGAGTTGATATGCCCCTGAGATAGAAGATGGAAGGTTTATTGCTGGCCATGCAAGCTGAAATCAAACTACTTATGATGGTCTTATTGACAGGGAAGGAGAAAAGAGCATTTGCTAGATCAATAGCTGCATATCAGGTACCAAGAGATGTGCTAATTTGCTAAAGCAGTGAAACCACATCTGGTACAGCAGCTTCCATTGGAATAACCACCTGGTTAAATTTATAATAATCCACTATCTTTCTTCAAGATCCCGCTGTCTTCTGCACAAGCCAAATAAATTAGTTGAATGGAGATGTCATGGGAATTAACACCTTTGCATCTTTGAAGTCCTAAACAGGGGCAATGAACTCTGAGATCCCTCCAGGTGATCATGATTGCTTTCGGTTTACTATTTTATAGGTAGAGGCAGTTCTAGCAGCTCATTTTTGGCCTTTTTCTCCATAATAGCCCTGACAACACAGGTCAAGGAATCATGTGATGATTCTGCCATCTGCTGAGTATATTTATTCCTATTATGCACTTTAGAACTGAGAAAATGACAACCAAATGGGATTGAAGACACACTAGGCCCAGCTTGAGATGGACTTGAGCTAAAGCTCCACTGATCACCTGAATTTTGTAAGCCTGTACTCTTACTGATGGGCCACAGTGACATAGATGTCTCCTCAAATTTGAGTCAGCTCAAAGAGAATTTCTATTAGTCCCTGAAAAGTCTGATTATTTCTTTTTTGTTTGTTTGTTTCGTGCACACTCACCCAGGTTAAAGCCATATATCTCTTTGGAGAAGGCTAGGGGAAAAATAACAGTATAAATTTTTGGCAGTATACGGGGTCCTTGCACAAGAAGAAAGGGTCTCGGTATGTAAACTGCATTAGCCATGGAAATTGATTGAGGGACAATTACTGTCTATTTTTATGTTTCATACTAGTATTTTGTTCACTTGACCTAGAACTTTCTGCTTATACAGATCAAGTACTAATTTAGTATGCTTCCTTTTACTTTCACTATCACTTCTGGGACATCTTTCACTTCTAGGCGTAGCATGATCAACTAGTCAACACCATAGTTATACATGAGTCAGACTAATCTGTTTTCTGCTTTGACACTGGAGACCACTGCAGTAACCACACCCATCTTGCTTTTAGTGCTTAATTGCCACCACTTGGCCCCTGTTCCCCAGGATTTAATTAACCCCTTTGAGTTTGGTTTTCCCAGTTCAGTAACTGCAGTTTCCACTGTATGATATGGCCTACAGGAAAGAACCATCAGAGAGCGCTTCAAGAATCCTGAGTTCCCAATCACAACTTTCTCACAGTTTTGGAAAAAGTCATGTATTTTGGACCCTTTCAGAGTGGTTGAGTAGGTCTTAAATAATAAATTCACTCTAATATTCCAATCTCTCTAAGTCTTTGACTTCCTTCCTATGCATTGAACCAAAGCAGATGTGGCATTTCCATCTTACTCGTTGTATGCCATTTTTTGGTCATAGTTTTATACAATGAGCCAAACAATCTATTAGAGTTCTTTCCAAGTCTCTGAGTTGCAACACTAAATTCAGATTCTCTGCCTTGTGAGTCCAGGTTAATACATTCAGCCTGATCCAGTTTATGTTCCTTCCACCAACATCCTACATCATTAATATTCATTCTTACACATGTCCCCGATATTTCTACCTGTAAACATTAGAAACTCAAATAGTTCTTTGGGATTGTAGAGCACCTTGCCATGAATCACACTTGACATCTCCCCTCTAGGAGTCTGCTGAGATTTGAGCCTGATTATAGGTCTAGAAACAAAGAGGGATTTGCTTCTTGAGAGTGAGCACTGAAGGCAATCAGCATTGTCTTGCATAGCAAATGCCTCATAGAAGTATCTATATAGATAGAAAGTGAGAGAAATATTATAAGACATTGGCTTACATGATTATGGGTGATGGCAAGTTGACAAATCCTAAGATCTGTAGTGGCAATCTGTAGACCCAGATAAGCTGATGTTTCAGTTACAGTCCAAAGGGAGGGAAAAAATGATGTTCCAACAGCAAAGCAGTCAGAAGTAATTCTCTACTACTCTTGGGATATTTAGCCTTTTTTGTTCTATTCAAGTTTTCAACTGTTTGGAGGAGGGCCACACTCACTAGGGAAGAAAATCTGCTTTACTTGGTCTACAGATTTAAATGTTAATCTCATCAAAATAACCTCACAGTTACACTCAGAATAATGTTGGACCAAATTTCTGGGCATTCTATGGCCCAGTCAAGTAGGCACATAAAATTAACCATTTTAATGTTGACAGATTTTATTGTGTGTTACACACACACACACACCAAGTCCTCCTCAAGTTCGCCGGGTAATACGTCAGATAGTTTAGTAGATGGAGATTATAATGCCATGTATAGATTTCAGATAATATAAACAACCCCTAGTATCTAGTGTAGTAAAATTACATTGAAAATTATTATGCTGTTCCCTGGAATCATTCCGTTGAGAGAGAAAACAAGTTTTAGTTTCTTTTTTTTTTTTCTTTTTTCTTTTTTTTTTTTTTTGAGACGGAGTCTTGTTTTGTTGCCCAGGCTAAAGTGCAGTGACACAATCTCGGCTCACTGCAACCTCTGCCTCCCAGGTTCAAGTGATTCTCCCAGGTTCAAGTGATTCTCCTGCCTCAGCCTCCCAAGTAGGTGGGATTACAGGCATCCCTCCACCACACCCAGCTAATTTTTGTATTTTTAGTAGAGACAGGGTTTCACCATCTTGACCAGTCTGGTTTCAAACTCCAGACCTCGTGATCCACCCGTCTCGGCCTCTCAAAGTGCTGGGATTACAGGCGTGAGCCATTGCGCCTGGCCAGTTTCTTTTATTAAAAAAAAAATTATTGTGTGTTACACAAACACACACACACCATTTAATTATGAGTATATATAAAAGTACTATATATAGTACATGATATATAAATACTATATACATACTACATGTTGTATAGTATATATAATATATATACTAGAATGAGATGATATTTAAATTTCAAATATAATAATTTCTAATAGATTTGGGTATACCATTATGTTAATTCAGGTAGCGACATTTATGGTATTCTTTTTATATTTGAAATTTGCTTTGATATGCTTTGTTTTGTTATTTTGGCCAGAATTGTAACTCACTAGCATACAAATATTTTGAAACTTGTATTTGTTATTTATTTTTTTGAGACTAGGGTCTATACAAATCTATTTATATAAAATCACATAAATAAGTTCACTATAACATAAATGTTTTATGTGAGTAGATCCCAGGTAAAGTTGGGTGCATGTTCCAGGCTTGGAAATAAATCAGCTCCACAATAACAATAAAAGATGTATCTTAGGATGATAGTGATAATGCTCATGTGTGGCGAGCCTATAACTTGAGGCACTTAAATATTTTGCTTTTAATTCTAGCAACTGTATTTTAAATGCATTAAAAGAAAGCTGGAAAACTTTAATCCTATGTAGCCAGTTCAAGAGTATCCATTATTACCCCACACCCACCCTCCTTGCCTACAGACTACTATTCCTAGACTAGGAAACCTCTGAGATTGGAATAGACAAGATAATGGAGATAGTTTTGAAATAATAAAGCATGATAATAAATACCTTACTTTTGACTCAACTATGATGACACCAGATGGCAAACAGGATACATCAAGTCCTCCTCCAAGTTCACTGGGTAATATGTCAGATAGTTTGGTAGATAGAGATTGTAATGCCATGTATAGATTTCAGATAATATAAACACCCCATAGTATCTAGTCTAGTGAAGTTACATTGAGAATTATTATATTGTTCTCTGGAAGCATTAAGTTAATGGGAAAAAAATCAGATTTTAGTTTTCTTCTTTGTTTAATTTTATTTTAGTTTCAGGAGTACATGTGCAGGTATGTTATATAAGTAAATTGTGTCTCATGGGAGTTTGGTATACAGATTATTTTGTCACCAAGATAGTAAGTATAGTACTTTATATATAGTTTATGAACCTCTCTCTACTGCCAACTTCCACCATCAAGTAGGCCCCAGCATTCATTGCTCCCATCTTTGCGTCCATATGTACTCAATGTCTAGCTCCCACTTATAAGTGAGACAATTCCATGTTTGGATTTTTGCTTCTGTGCTACTTTGCTTACGATAACGACTTCTGATACCATCCATATTGCTGTAAAATACATAATATTGTTTTATTATGACTACATAGTATTCCATAGTGTTTGTGAACCACATCTTTATTTAGCCAGTCTACCGTTGATGGGGATTTAAGAGGATTCCATTTATTTGCTATTGTTAATAATGTGGTGATGAACATACAAATGCCTGTGTTTTTATGGTAGCATGAGAATATCTTCTCTCACTACTCCTATTCAACGTAGTACTAGAAGTCCTAGCCAGAAGAGTCAGGCAAGAGAAAAAAAAAAATAAAAGACATCAGAACAGGAAGAGAGGAAGTAAAACCCTCCCTGTATGCAAACAATATGATTCTTTTTTTTTTTTTTTTTCTGAGACAGAGTCTCGCCCTGTAGCCCAGGCTGGAGTGCAGTGGTATGATCTTGGCTCACTCCTACTTCTGCCTCCAGGGTCCCGGTTCAAGCAATTCTTCTGCCTCAGCCTCTCAAGTAGCTAGGATTACAGGCAAGCGCCACCATGCCCAGCCAATTTTTGTTATTTTTAGTAGAGATGGGGTTTCACCATGTTGGCCAGGCTGGTCTTGAACTCCTGACCTCGTGATCCACCTGCCTCAGCCTCCCAAAGCGCTGGGATTACAGGCATGAGCCACCGTGCCTGGTAACAATATGATTCTTTTTTTTTGGTCTAATTTTTGTCTAGAATAATTTATTAGGGCCATCCAGATATAGTAGAAAAAAAATGGTTTTCTAATGGTATGCTATTAAAATAATAAAGTATATTAAAATGGCTAATTTGTCTTTTTTTATGATACTTTAAGTTTTAGGGTACACGTGCACAATGTGCAGGTTGGTTACATATGTATACATGTGCCATGTTGGTGTGCTGCACCCATTAACTGGTCATTTAGAATTAGGTATATCTCCTAATACTATCCCTCCCCCCTCCTCCCACCCCACAACAGGCCCCGGTGTGTGATGTTCCCCTTCCTGTGTCTATGTGTTCTCATTGTTCAATTCCCACCTATGAGTGAGAACATGCGGTGTTTGGTTTTTTGTCCTTGCGATAGTTTGCTGAGAATGATGGTTTCCAGCTTCATCCATGTCCCTACAAAGGCCATGAACTCATCATTTTTTATGGCTGCATAGTATTCCATGGTGTATATGTGCCACATTTTCTTAATCCAGTCTATCATTGTTGGACATTTGGGTTGGTTCCAAGTCTTTGCTATTGTGAATAGTGCCGCAATAAACATATGTGTGCATGTGTCTTTATAGCAGCATAATTTATAATCCTTTGGGTATATACCCAGTAATGGGATTGCTGGGTCAAATGATATTTTTCATCCTAGATCCATTTATGCAGCCAAAAGACACATGAAAAAATGCTCATCATCACTGGCCATCAGAGAAATGCTAATCAAAACCACAATGAGATACCATCTCACACCAGTTAGAATGGCGATCATTAAAAAGTCAGGAAACAATAGGTGCTGGAGAGGATGTGGAGAAATAGGAACACTTTTACACTGTTGGTGGGACTGTAAACTAGTTCAACCATTGTGGAAGTCAGTGTGGCGATTCCTCAGGGATCTAGAACTAGAAATACCATTTGACCCAACAATATGATTCTATACCAGGAAAACCTCACAGTTTCAGCCCAAAAGGTCCTTGGTCTGATACACAACTTCAGCAAAATCTGAAGATACAAAATCATTGTACATAAATTCATAATATTTCTATACACCAATGACATCCGAGCTCCAGAGCCAAATCAAGAATGCAATCCCATTTACAATAGACACAGAAAGAATAAAATACCCAGAGAAGATGGCTAGCTAAAAAGGTGAAAGGCCTCTATAGCTAGAATTACAAAACACTGCTCAAATAAATCAGAGACGATGCTAACAAATGAAAACCATTCCATGCTCATGGATAGGAATAATAAATATTGTTAAAATGGCCATACTAAGAAAAACCATTTACAGATTCAATGCCATTTCTATCAAACTATAAAAAAGTATTTTAAAATTCATATGGTACTAAAAAAGAGCCCAAATAGCCAAGGCAATTCTAAGCACAAAGAACAAAGCTGGAGGCATCACACTACCCAACTTCAAACTATAACTAAAGGGCTACTACAGTAACCAAAACAGCATGATACTGGTACAAAAGCAGACACATAGACCAACGGAATAGAATAGAGAGCCCAGAAATAACGACACACACCTATAAGCATCTGATCTTCAACAAAGTCAACAAAAACAATCAATGGGGGAAGGACTCCCCATTCAATCAGTGGTTTGGGGATAATTGGCTAGCCATATGCAGAAGATTGAAACTGGAAACCTTTCTTACACCATATACAAATATCAAATCAAGTTAGACTACATACTTACATGTAAAACCTGAAACTATAGAAACCCTTTAAGGTAACCTAGGAAATACCATTCTGAATATAGGACCTGGCAAAGATTTCATGATGAAGTTGCCAAAAGCAAATTCAGCAAAAACAAAAATTGACAAGTGGGGCCTAATTAAACTAAAGAGATTTTACATAGCAATAGAAATTATCAACAGATTTTACAGACAACCTACAGAATGGGAGAAAATATTTGCAAACTATGCATCTGACAAAGGTCTAATATCAAGCATCCGTATGAAATAAAAAAAACTTACAAGCAAAAAATAAATGACCCCATTAAAAAGTGAGAAAAGACATTTTTCAAAAGACAGTTTTCAAAAGAAGACACACACAGTGAATAAGCATATAAAAGATTCTTAACATCACTAGTCATTAGAGATGTGCAAATCAAAACCACAATGAGATACCATCTCACACCAGTCAGAGTGGTGATTATTAAAAAGTCACAAAAAAACAGATGCTGGTGAAGTTGTGGAGAAAAAGGAAAACTTGTACATTGCTGGTGGGAATGTAAGTTACTTCAGCCATTATGAAAAGCAGTTTGGCAATTTCTCAAAGCACATAAATCAGAATTACCATTTGTATTAATCTGTTATTACGCTACTAATAAAGACATACCTGAGACTGGGTAATTTATAAAGGAAGAAGGTTTAATTGACTCACAGTTTCACATGGCTGAAGAGGCTTTACAATCATGGAGGAAGGCATAAGAGGAGCAAAGTCATGTCTGACATGGCAGCAGGCAAGAAAGCATACAGGGGAACTCCCCTTTATAAAACCATTAGATCTCATGAGACTTATTCACTATTATGAGAAGAAGACAGGAAATAGCCACCCTCATCATTCAATTACCTCCCTCCAGATACCTCCCATGACACATGGAGATTATGGGAGCTACAATTCAGGATGAGCTTTGGGTGGGGAAACAGCCAAACTGTATCACCATTTGACCCAGGAATCCCATTATTGGGTATATATCCAAAGGAAGAGTTCAGTTTTGAACATCAGTTATGAAATCTCTAACATTCCTAATGGGTATGTGTATTTGTCAGTGTTCTCCAGAGAAACTGTGCCAATAGGAGATACACACACACACACACACACACACACACACACACACACACAGAGAGACAGAGACAGAGAGACAGAAAGAGAGAGAGTTTAAGAAATTGGCTCTTGTGGGGCCGGGCCCGGTGGCTCACGTCTGTAATCCTAGCACTTTGGGAGGCTGAGGCAGACGGATCACGAGGTCAGGAGATCAAGACTATCCTGGCTAACACAGTGAAACCCTGTCTCTACTAAAAATACAAAAAATTAGCTGAGCATGGTGGTGGGCACCTGTAGTCCCAGCTACACGCCAGCAGAAGAATGGCGTGAACCTGGGAGGCGGAGCTTGCAGTGAGCCTAGATCACACCACTGCACTCCAGCTTGGGCGACAGAGCGAGACTCGGTCTCAAAAAATTAAAATTAAAAAAAGAAAAGAAAAGAAAAGAAAAGAAATTGGCTCTTGTGAATGATTGTGTGGACTGGCAAGTCCAAAAACTGTAGAACAGGCTGGTGGGATGGAGATTCAATGAGTTGATGGTACAGTCTTGAGTTTGAAATCTGTAGGCTGGAAATTCAGGCACAGTCACTATGTTGCCGTCTTCAGACAGAATTGTTTCTTTGGAAAATTTGTTTTTTCCCCAAATGCTTTCACCTGATTAGATGAGACCTGTGCACATGGTGAAGAGTAATATCCTTTACTCAAATTGTATTTATTTAAAAGTTAATCAAAACTACCAACATTGTTACAGCATCTAGACTGGTGTTTGACCAAATAAACTGGATACCATAGCCTAGCCAAGTTGACATGTAGAATTAACCATCACAATATTTTAATCTAGGAGGTTTTATGTTAGCTGGGGGATCAGGGCAGGAAATATAAATGTACGCATGTAGATTAAAGCATAAGATTTGGTGAGATTTTTCTAAGAGAACATGCAGATTAAGAAGTGCCCCAGGAGCAAGTTAACACCATGTTACATGGCTGCAGGAATTACTGTAAGACAGAGATATAAGTAAAAATGACTGCTCTATTAATAGTAGGAAAATCAGGAACTGCATATAGCCATAGACATAATAGATATATATTCATTTTTCTGTGGTTTCTTAGATGGCAATGAATTTGTAAGTTCTCAGAGGGAACATCATTGTTTAGCTTCCAAAATAAAATTATTGTTTTAGAATTACTTTTTTGTTGTTGTTCATTATTTTTGAATAGCTCTAGTTTCCTGTTCATTCAACTATGATTACTTTATTTCCAGCAGTTCAAAATGCTTCATTTTTTCATTAATTATTTTAAGTTTTTCTATAAATATTGCCATTTATGTTTTACTGTAATGGGTATTATCATCATGTTAGGTACAGATATTTTATAAGATGCTTTATTCATTTGCTATTTATTATTATTGTAATTAAAACTAAATATCTTTTTCATGTAGATTTCACATAATTTATAATAAAAGAACATTTTGTTTGGAAGTCTAGCCACCTCCTGCTGTTAGATAAAATTATTCTGGAACATTAAAGCCACACTCACAAAAAGGCCTTCAATCACTCAAGCACAATAAATGCATTGAGACAGTTTTGCACTTGTTTATTTGTTCTGGAAGTCATCCAAATTAACTTGTAATTCTAAATAACCACAGGTGCCAATGCAAAGTAATTTGAAGTGACAACATATCAGTTTAAAGTGCATCCGTAGCACTAGGTGTTACATTCTGCGTACATCAGGTTTAACCAGGGCATTCCATTATGAGAGTAACTGATTTTCAGCATGAACAGAAACAGTGATAAACCAAATTATTCCACCAACTAATAGACTTAACAGGGATGGCAGCTTTTCTTCAGAAATAAGGCAAATGACCTTTATTTAATTATTTTAACATCAACTGTCTGCTAATTATATCAGCTAGGTTTCCCAGGTGTATTTATCTCTAAGAAATTGCTCATGTTGAAGGAAATATTATTTCTTCAAAAGATTTACCTAGAAATGACTGGTTTCTCAATTATCACAGAATCTTTAAGAATTTACAATCAAATTTTTGAATATTTATTCTCATGTACCTGACATTTCCAGAGGTACAATTAATACGTTGCTTACAAAATATGTACAAAACAAGTTTTTTAAATCCAATGTTTTTTAAAAACATCCATTATAACATGGGAGAAGTTTGATTCAAATGCAATCTAGGGTGTAAGCACTAAAACTTTTTGATTCATAATTGAAGAACATTCAACCATGAGATAAATATATTTTTTGTTTACTTTTATTCCAATCTGGACCCATAAGAAACATCAAATTTGTTATAAATATCTGTTTGTGTTCCTTTTGTATGTGAATGTACATTTTTGTCTACCATTTTCTTAAGATAGTTTTTTTTCTTGAACTTTTATAATAGTACTTCTATTTTGACAGGAAAATTAACTATCTGAATTCCTTTTTAAATTAAAAATAACTTTTAAAATACTATTTTATTTATTTTGAGACAGGGGCTTGCTCTGTCATCCATGCTGAAGTGCAGTGGCACAATCACTGCTCACTGCAGCCTCGACCAACCAGGCTCAGGCGATTCTCCCACCTCAGCCTCCTGGGTATCTGGGACCACAGGTGCACGCCACCGAAACCAGCTACTTTTTTTTTCTTTTTAAATTTTTTTGTAGAGACAGAGTCCCCCTTTGTTTTCTAGCCTGTGTGATTGTATGATTCTAGCCTGGTTTCATACTCCTGAGCTCAAGTGATTCTCTTGACTTGGCCTCCCAAAGTGCTGTTATTATAGGATTGAGCCACTGTGCCCAGCCAAAAATAACTTTTTTTAAGAGCACCTTTAAGTTTAGAGAAAATTAGGTAGAGAGAACAGATAGTTTCCACATACCTGCTGTCTCCCACATTCAGTTTTCTTATTGACAGCTGGCATTAATTTGGTTCATTTATTACAACTGAAGAACCAACATTTATACATTATTATTAACTAAAGTCCATAGTTAACATTCAAGTTCACTCTGTATTGTACACTTTGGGCTTTGGCAAATATAAAATGACATGTATCCACCATTACAGTATTATACAGAGAAGTTCCATTGCCCTAAAAATCACTGTGTTCCTCCCAGTCATTATTTCCCCCACCCACCCCCGGAAACAGCTATCATCTTTTTTTTCTTAGTATTATTATACTTTAAGTTTTAGGGTATATGTGCACAATGTGCAGGTTAGTTACATATGTATACATGTGCCATGCTGGTGTGCTGCACCCATTAACTGGTCATTTAGCATTAGGTATATCTCCTAATGCTATCCCTCAACCCTCCCCCGACCCCTGGAAACAACTGTCTTTATACTTTGTGTGTTTTACCTTTTCTAGAATGCCCTATAGTTGGAATCATACAATATATAGCTTCTTGAGACTGACTCCTTTCACAAAGCAATATACATGAAAGGTTCCTCCATGTCTCTTGGTGGCTTGATAGCTAATTTATTTTGATGTTTGAAAAATATTCTATTGTGGATTTACCACAGTTTATTCATCCATTTCCCAATTGAAGAAAACGTTGAATAATTCAAAATTTTTAAGCAATTATGTATAAAGCTTTTATAAATATTTGTGTGTAGGCTTTTGTATGAACATAAATTTTCATTTTGGTAACTACCTAGAAGTGTGAATTCTGTATTGTATAGTAAGACTATGTTAAGCTTTGTAATATACTGACATTTTTTTCCAGTGTGATGCTACCATTTTGCACTCTCACAAGAAAGAGATGAGATCTCCTGTTGCTCTGCATCCTGACCGGCATATAGGTATGTAATCATATCTCCCTATTATTATAATATGAAATTCCCTTTGATCTTGTGCATTTTGTGCTAACTTGCTACCTATGTATCTTCTTTGGTGCAGATCTTTTGCTTAATTTTTACCTGGCAAAAGTTGTTTGTCTTCTTATTGTTGTGTTTTAAATGTTTTTGTATATTTTAGATACAAGTTCTTTATCACATATATGTTTAGCAAATGTTTTCTTCCAGTCTGTGTCTTGTCTGTTCATTCTCTGAGTGGTGGGTTCACTTATAATTTTCATGAAGTCAACTTATTGATATTTTCTTTAATAGATTTTGCTTTCGGTGTTGTATCTAAACTTATTGTCAAACTTTAGGTTTCCTACTGTGTTGCCTTCTAGAAGTTTTACAGTATTTTGTTTTATATTAAGTCTATGATCCATTAGAGTTAATTTTTGTGAAATTTGTAAGGTCAGTGTGTAGGTTCAATTTTTGGCTAGAAATGGTCCAGTTTTACCAGCACTATTTGTAGAAAAGGCTATCCTTTCTTCCATGATTTGCTTTTGCTCCCCAGTGAAATATAAGTTGACTATAACTGTGTGGTTATGCTTCTGGGCTCTGTTTCACTGGCTGTTTATGTTTTCGCTAATCAATAGCATTCTGCCTTTATTGCACGAGTTCTACATAAGTCTTGAAGTCGGGGAATGTCAGTCCTATGACTTCGTTCAATTTCTTTATTGTCATGTTGGCTATTTTGAGTCTTTTGGATTTCCATATGTGATAGTTATCTTTATTTGTCAACTTGGCTGGGCCATGGGGTGTCCAGACATTTGCTCAAGCATTATTTTTGGTGTTTCTGTGAGGGTGTTCCTGGATGAGATTAACATTTACAACATTGTTAAAAGTAAAACAGATTGCCCTTTTACATTGGTAAAAGTAAAACAGATTGCCCTTCCTTATTAAGGGCAATCTCACTGAATTCAGTGAGGGTAGCCCTCACCAAATCAACAGAAGACCTATAAAAACACAGATACTGAGCAAGATAGAATTTCTCTTGCATGATTGTTGAGCTTGGATATTATTTGTTTTTTGTTTGTTTGTTTGTTTTATTCACCTTTGGTCTTGGACTTAAACACTGCTTCCTCCTGGGTTTTTCGCCTGCTAGCCTTCAGACTTATATTGGAAGTGTACATTGGCTGCTCAGGGTCACTAGCTTGCTTCCTGTAGATCCCTAATGGGTACAAATACTCTACTGCTATCTGAGGTAATTAACCTACAATGACTAAGGAAACTGTAGTGGCCTCACCTGAGAAAGTGGCTTTGCAATACAATGCTGAATATCCTCAAGATGCAACTCCAACATCCCCATTTTCTTCTAAGTGTATAACTAGACCCACTTCTTAGCAGATCCCTAAGGGTGATGTAAAGTGTAACCCATGAGAAGATACACTACACTGCAAAGAACTATTCGAGTTTTCTAATGTATAAAAATCAGAACCTCAAGCAATATGTGTAGGAGTGGATACTAACTCTGTGAAATAGGAATTTCATAATCATTTGGGATGATGATAGAAGAAACATGAAATTGAACCAGGCTAAATTCATTGATATTTGCTCTCTCAGTAGGGGTTCTGCATTTAATGTTGCAGCTCATGGAGTTAAACAGGGTGTAATAATTTTTTCGGTTGATTGGTTGAAATGTAGACCAAAAGATGGCATAGAGTAACCAAGTTGAAGATACTGAGTTCACCTTGATTTAGTGCAGATGAAGAGATCCAAAGGCTTAAGAAAATTGGAATGTTAGGTTGGACTCGATATTTGGTACATACACAACCACACAGGAAGTGTAAATAAGACATCCTTTTCAACATGGCTGTGCAAAATGAATTCGTGAGAGTAGCCGTGACATCTTTGAAGGGCTCTATGATTATTTTCCTCTGTAGGCCAGAACTTACTTTGGAAACTGCAGTCACTGAATTAGAAAACCTAAAATCAAAGGGATTAATTAGATCTTGGAGTGACATGGGCCAAGTGAAGGCACACAACTTCCAAAGTCCAAGTGGAAAAAATTACTGTAATGGTCAGCAGACCAAAAATATCAGTCAGAATAGTCTGTGTCACACAGGTTTGTGACATAGGCTAGCTGCTCATGGTGTTCCTGAAAGTGAAGTAGTTAGAAAGCCTACTAAATTCTTACTCTATCGGTGTAAGCAGAAAAGATCTGGGTGAAAGGAAAAAAAGTCTAACCTGAATTTTAAACAGAGAATCATGACCAGTCAGTTGATTTCTACACTTGAGGCAGTTTACTGAAACAAAATACCTTGAATAAAGGAGAGGTGTTGCCTTCATTAGAAAAGAACTCAGTATACTCTCCAAAATTTATACCGTTAATCTTTCTCCCAGCCTTCTTCAACAGGACATTTGGTCTTTTATCAGGGTAACTGTGCATTGTATAAAAGAAAATGATCAGATCTTTCAGAGACTACTAGATACTGGCTCTGAACTTGAACTGATCTCAGGAGACCCAAAATGTCACTGTGGTCCACAATTCAGAGTAGGGGCTTATGAAGAGCAAGTGGTCAATTTAGTTTTAGCTCAGGTCCATCTCAAATTGGGCCTTCTGTGTTCTGGAAGCCATCCTATGGTTATTTCCCCTGTCTTTTTAAAATTTTATTTTGGATTCAGGGAGTGCATGTGCAAGTTTATTTTCCCAGTCTTGAAAATATGGTAGGAATAGATGTACACAATAGCTGGCAGAGTTCTCACATTGGTTCTCTGACCTAGGGAGTGAGGGTTGTTTGGGTAGGAAAGGGCAAGCGAAACTACTAGAACTCCTTCTACCTAGGAAAATAGCAGAAACAATCACTCATCCCTGAAGGGATGATAGGGATTTGTGCCACCATCAATAATTTAAAAGATGTTGAGTTGATAATTCTTACCACATCCCCATTCACTGCCCTTATTTGAACTGTGCAAGAAAGACAGAATGACAGTGGATTAACATAAATGTAACCAGGTGTTTATTTCAGTTAAACCTGCTGTATAAGATGTAGCTTCACTGTTTCAGTAAATTAATAGATCATCTTGTATCTGGTATGCAGCTACTGATATGACAAAAGCCTTTTTTTCCATTCCTGTCAATAAGAACCATCATAAGGATGTTGCTTTCAACTGACATGACCAGAAAAATGCCTTCACTGTGAGGTATATCATCTCTCCAGCCCAGTGCCATCAAGTTAGTTCATAAGGATGTCGATTGCCTTTTTTCCCCATAAGATATCACACTGGTCTGTTACATTGATGGCTTCATGCTGGTTAGACCTAGTGAACAAGAAGTTACAACTATACTAGAATTATTGGTAAGACATTTGAAATTGAATTGAAATTTGAAATTATTGGTAAGACATAAGAAATTCGTATTTCAGAGGGTGAGAAATGATTCCAAAAAAAGTTTAGGGACTTTCTCCCTGAGGGAAATATCTAGGAATTCAGTGGATTGAGGCATGTCCAGTTATTCTTTCTAAGATGAAGAACAATATGTTGCATCTGGCCTATCTTACATCCAAAAAAAAAAGTGCAATGCCTAGTGGGCATCTTTAGATTTTGGAGGCCATATATTCCTTATTTGAACAGCTTGTAATACATCTTCAAACTCACTGATTCTTTCCTCTGTTCTGTCTAATCTATTGGAAAGCATATGCAACGCATTCTTCAATTTCTTTACAGTCTTTTTTATTTCTAGCATTTTCTTTTGATTCTTTTGTAGAGTTTCCATTTCTGCTTGCCTTACCCATTTGTTATTTTATGGTTTTCATTTGTCTCATGTCAAAGGTAGTTAAATTTGGCCTAAAGCTGCCTCCATACTTTGAATTCTTATGTACTAAACTGTAAGCTCAGTATGTAAACAAGCTTCAATGTATCTTAAGAGTATATTCTTGTAACAAGTGTCTGGGTCTCAACCAATCATGCCAGTCAAGCTTTATGTAATCATAGGCTGCCAACTGCTCAGACTATGCCAAATAAAGCAAATTCGGAGCTATGAACAATTCAAACTTTTTCTGTAACTTACTTCTGTTATTCTGTTTTCTGACTTCAAATATTGCATGCCCACACCATGAAGCTGAGCTCTCTGAACGTCTTTTTGTACTGAGTGCTGTCCAATCTATGAATTGTTTTTGGCTCAGTTAAACTCTGCTAAATTTAATTTGTCTATTTTGTTTGTTTGTTTTACCTATTAGTGCCCTTAGCTTATTCACCATAGCTATTTTAAACTATCAGTCTGGTAATTCCAAAATCTCCGCCGTGTCTCTGTCTTGTCCTTTTGCTTGTTTCGTCTCTTCGGACTGTTTTCTCTTGTGACTTAGTATGTCTTATAATTTTTTGTTGAATGCCAGCCATTTGTATGGAGTAATAGGAACCAAGGTAAATACTCCTTTAGTGGTGAGGAGTTATGTTTATATGGCTAAAATTTCCACTTTTCTTCAGTGTTTTTACTTTTGTCAACCCTGTTGTCTTTGATTTTCCCTGGAAATGTTCTCTTAAATAGTTACAGAGTTAGTTCACTCAGTTGTCATTTTCTGTTATCATACAGCATATCTGTTGGTGTGATATGAAGGTGGAGGGCAATATAAGCATTTTATAGTCCTATGATTAGGTCTCAGGCTTTCAGTGTGCCTGGGTTCTCAGGCTATGTCCATTACAAGTGCTTCTCAGTTGTTTTGTTTATTTATTGTCCCTTAGGTGAGACTAAAAAGCTAGTTGCTACTGAAGTTGGATATTTCCCTTACACTGTGTGGGTTAGGCTCTGGTAAAATAGTTTTGTTTGAGCACAGGTGAAGAACAGAATATTCTAGATGTGTTTGAAAATGATTGCTTTGTCTTTGAGCTTATTGTAAGTTACTTACTTTTTCCTTTTTTCCTGTGAAAGCAGAAAGACATTTTTCTCTGATCTTCACTGGAAACCCAGAAGTAAAATTTCTCCAACTGATTTCTGGAGGAAAAATTCATGAAAGTGTGGGAGCTCTCCTGAACCTTGGTCCCCAAGAGTTTTTTACCTTTCAAATTAGTCTACACTCCACCAAAAGTGGTTTGTCAATTAAAGATTAAGTTTTACTAGTCCAGTGGCTTCTGCTCCTTGTAGGCTATACTTCTCAAAATACATTGTCTCTTCAGTTTTCAGGGCATTCCTGTGGTCTGTGATCTCATTTGTCTGAGAGATCTAAGAAGAGGTACTGACATTCAAGTTGTTCAACACTTATCTTGTTTAGAGAATGGCAGTGACAAGTTCCAGTTTATCTTAACATTTTGCCTCAGAAATCAGAAGTGTCTGAATTTCTTTTTTTTTATTTACACATACATAAGATTATGATGGGCCTTTACAATAATCATTTTTAGTGCTTTTTGCTATTTCTTAGATACTGTACTTAGTATGATTAAATTGGAGAATAATGTATATAATTATATGTTATTTATATAACTATATATAATAACATAGAGAATGATTTATATAATTATAAAACAGATATATAATTTCCAATGAAGGAAAGGCAACTAGTGAACAGACGTATAAAGTCAAAACGAATTTCAACAACAGCAATAACATGAATAGCAAATAAATAGTATAAATTACGCTTTTACCTAATATCCATATTTTACAGTGATATTATCCAGTGCTGACGTGGATGTGCTGAAACTATTCTTCTTATACAGTATTTTAACAAGATAATTCTCTGTATGTGACAATAGGCTTTCCTTTCAGTTCTCTTGGGGCGGCAATGAGGGATTGATCTAATTTCTGATACATACTTGTATGTATTAATAAATAAAATTTACCAATCAGTGATGATTTGTATCAAAAACAAGATTGCATATTAACATAGTTGATGAACTTGTTTAGCATGTTGCCATGGATTATGGTTTTGTTAAATTTTTATCCAGATTATCCTATCTACTATTTCTTTTCGTAATACACCTTCCTCTTCAACTTAAACACCAGTGCTTATGATTTAAAATCATCCTCTCCTCTTGCTTAAATGCCTTATCCCATCTATTTATTTTACTTATACCAACTGAGTAAATACTAAAGCCAACATATTTCCAGATGCTTGATATGCCTATAACATTCATAACCGTGTAAAGCCTATGATCCAGTGAGACAGACAATAAATCATGGATCATAACAAATTAGTAAAATATAAATTATGTTATAAAAGACTATATCTATTGTAATTATGCTTATGTTACAAATGATGAGAGCAGAGTAAGGGATTAGGAGTCACAAAGTATTTTCGTCAGTAATAAGACAATTGTAGAGATTGAGATTTGAGCAAGGATTTAAAGCGGTTAAGACAGATAAACAAATTTTCTTCTGAGGGAAGATATACCTATGCAGAGGAAATTGTAGAACACATTTCTTAAATGGTGGAATGTACTTATACAAAGTAATGAAGTCATTTGTGTAGATCGAAAAAAGTGAGCAAGGACAAATTCATAGGAGATGAGTCCTATGAGATAACAGGAAACTCAATTAGGAAAGGATTGGCTTTGGATTTGAGTAAAAATGGGAGCAAGTGGAGGGTTGTAAGCAGAATAATTACTAATTTAACATATGTTGAAAGAAACACTGTGGCTGATGTTGAGATAGGAGAATGCTAAAAAATAATTCCATCAAGAATATAAAAAGGCTGTACTCAGGATGTTATTAGGTTTATCAGACACCATTGTTCAGGGAAGAAGAACCACTATGAACCATGAAATGGAGGTTTGTTTTAGATACTAGGCTTTACATAATTATTGGAGAAAATTTAGAAATAAAAATTTAAAGAAAGTTTTAGAAACTAGGAGGAGCCACAGACAAGTTAATTTGACAAGAAAACATATCTAGAGGTTCTAGTGGGGCCTTAAAGTAGCAACGAGTATAGTAATCCATGGCAGATATTTGAGAGTCAAAAATGCAGTATTTGGTGATGGCCTGAGATACACAGCTTCAAAAATTAGGAAGCAGACACAGTGATGGGAAGAGCAAGCTAAAACACAGCTTACCAGTCCATATGATTTTGTCTGAATTAATTAACATGTCCTCAGAGAACACTGGCTGCTGCTTCCATTTTTCCCCCAAATCTCACAAAAGAAATCCTTTAAGCCTATTGTTACCCTGCATCTTTGAGAGAGAAAAATCTATGAAAAGTATTTTTTGTATAATCTGGTTGACAATAAAATGATCCACAGCAGGCAGTGATAGATATAACTTAAAAATAGAAGTATTAAAAATTCTTGATATTTTAAAGGGGGGAGAGACAGGGGAAAAGTAAAGTAAAGGATAATTCTAAAACTTTTGAATGAATAGTTCAATAACTGGCTGCTATCAAATATATTGGCAAATTTTGTGGGAGATAGGAATGAGGAACTCCATTTGGACATGTTGTGTTGGAGAAATCTATTAAGTATTCAATTGTAGAAGTCACATAAATATTTAGATAAATGAGTCTAGAATTTAAGACAGAATTCTGAGCTTCTGAGTTTTAAATGTGGTATCCATCAGCATTCTGGCAATATATGAATCCAAGAAAAACGATAAGGTGACCAATGTTATGAGTGTAACATGATGATCAGCTCTGGTGTAGGCCAACATTACCAGTTTTGGGAGAATGAGAAAGTCTAGCAAAGTAATTGAAAGTAATCAAACAATGAATGCACACAAATATCCACAGAATGTGTAGTCCTGGAAATTAAGTGATAAATGGAAGTAGTAAAGTTGACTGATGAAAAGCAGATATAAGATAATTTGGGGAAAAGAGCAAATTAGAGGATTTAAATGTGAATTTTATATTAGATGATATTTTGAATTTTTGTGTGATAATCTGGTTGATATGTGGGATAATGATCTTATTTATAATAGATATATACAACTGGAGATACATTTTCAGTGTCATAATGACTACAACTTTTGTTCCAGTGGTCTGGCAAAATTAAGCCACATTTTACTTGTGGTGAATCTAGGATAAAGAACATGAGTGTAAAACTTTAGGGTAGAAAGTAGATTGATGTCAACTACATTATATACTTCAGATTAGTGAGAAAATGAAAACTGTTAACCATTAGGTTAGCAATATCAAGGTAATATGTGGCCTTTATCAAATCAGTTGCTAGGGAATGATTAGACAATATTTTATTTGAAATGGGGTTAGGAGAGAATGGGAGAAAAGGAATTTGAGGCAGTAAGCATAGAATCACTTTTGGGAGGAGTTAAAGGAAAGCAAATTGCTGGGCAGTATATTGCACAGATGTGTGGTCAAGAAAATATGTGAAACTTTAAGACATGAGAAATAACTTGTTTCTATATTGATGGAAATGATTTATTTGAGAAAGAAAAAAATCATCATTTCCCCATTGCTTATTTTGGTTGACTTTGTTGAAGATTAGATGGGTGTGGGTGCACAGCATTATTTCTATGTTCTCTATTCTGTTCCATTGGTCTAAATGTCAGGTTTTGTACTGGTACCATGCTATTTTGATTACTGTAGTCTTATAATATAGTTTAAAGTCCAGTAATGTGATACCTTCAGCTTTGTTTTTTTTTTGCTTAGGATTGTTTTGACTACTCAGGCTCTTTTTTGACTCCCTGTGAATTTTAGAATAGTTTAGTCCCAATTCTGTGAAAAATGACATTTGTAGTTTGATAAGAATAGCATTGAAACTTTAGACTGCTTTAGACCGTATGAAAATTTTAGTGGTATTAATTATCCCAACCCATGAGCATGGAAAGTTTTTTCATTTGTTTATGTCATCTATGATTCCTTTCAGCAGTGTTTTGTGTGATAATAATCTGGTTGATATGTGGGAGAATGATCTTATTTATAATAGATATATATATAACTGGAGATACATTTTCAGTGTCATAATGACTGCTAGAATCTATAAAGAATTAACAATTGAGCAACAAATAACAAATAGTCCCATTAGAAATTGGGCAAAATACATGAAGAGACACTTCTCAAAAGAAGACATATAAGCGGCCCTCAAACTTATGAAAAAAATGTTTAACATCACTAATGATCTGAGAAATGCATCAAAACCAAAATGAGATAGCATTTAACACCAGTCATTATGGCTGTTATAAAATAGTCAAAAAACAGTAGACATTGGCAGCGTTGTGGAGGAAAAAAAGAACACATATACACCATAAGTGGGAAGGTAAATTAGTCCAGCCACGGCAGAAAGCAGTTTGGTGATTTCTCAAAGAACTTAAAGCGGGCTACCACGTGATCCAGCACTCCCAATACTAAGTATACATCTAAAAGAAAACAAATCATTCTACCAAAAAGACACATGTACTCTCATTTTCATCAAGCACTATTTACAATAGCAAAGACATGGACTCAACCTAGATGCCCCACAATGGTGGACTGGATAAAAACATGTGGTATTAATACACCATGGAATACCATGCCTCCATAAAAATGTATGAGATTATGACTTTTGCAGCAACATGGATGCAGCTAGAGACCACTACCCTAAGCAAATTAACACAGGGACAGAAAACAAAATAACACATATTCTCATTTAAAAATGAGAGTTAAACCTGGGGTACTCATGGACATAAAGATGGTAACAACAGACACCAGGAACTACTAGGGGAGGCGGGGAGGGAAACAAGTGTTGACAGAGTAATTATCAGATGCTATGGTCTGTACCTAGATAATGGAATCATTTGTACCTCAAACTTCAGCATCATGCAATATACACATACAACAAACATGCACATGTACTGCCTGAACATAAAATAGAAGTTGAAAAAATACGTATTTTAGTTTTGATAAATAGTGTCAAGGAGTATACTTTCAATCACCGTTTGTGCACATAAATTGTTTGTACCCAAAGACTCATTGCAACATTACTTTGTTAAACAAAATAATAATATTATGAATAATTAACCAATACATTTGGTAACATACACATAATACAAACAAAAAAGATCCTATAGAAGATAATAGGGAGACCTGCTGAACTGATTGCCTTGAGTTAGTTAGAGGGTTGAATGTGGTTAAAAGCAGTGGCTTGGTATTCAATAAGATAATCAATATTTCACTTATGTTAAGTGGGAAAGGCAGAGTATATTGGGGCAGACTCCTGCATGTAGGTAGTAGTCTTCTTTCTTTGAAGTTATTTTTTTCCTTGCTTCACTTTCCTCAGTGAAGAAAAAACAAGGTCCTCACTTAGTAGTCAGAATGTTACTGTGTGTGTGTGTGTGTGTGTGTGTGTGTTGTGTTCTGAGGGTGGGTGTCCAAAGGATTGAAGACAGTGATGAAAGATCAAATAGTCCTCTATGAGAGAAGGAAGACATGTGATTTAATTTTCTTGCAGCTTTAAGACTGCATTTTGAACAATTTGAAATTCTTGGTCTTGTAACTGTTTTTCCAATACAGACATTTCAACTGTACATGAAAAACACGAAGTAGTAAAATAATTGGATTAAACAGCACTGTGCTTTAGCAGGTAAGCAGAAGAAAGAAGGAGATAGGCACCCGAGTTGGGAGAAGTTTAAACATACGTGAGAGGTTAGAAAATGGAAAAAAAAATAAGATAAAAATACAAGATTAAGAACATGGAGGAAAAAATATATTGTTCTATCTAAATTCTGCTCATAAAGCACACCAAAACTTAATGGTTTGAAACTTAGTGGCTTGAATAACTTACCTTATTCTCATAGTTTTACAGCTCAACAATTTGGGCAGGGCTCAAGGAGATAATTCTTCTGCTTCACATGGTGTCATCTGGGACAGTCATTGAGTAATATTCAGCTGGCTACTGAGCTCAAGTTTACAAGATGGTTTCTGTTACCCGAAAGGTGCCTTGGTGAAGATGACTGGCAGCCTGGTCTAAGCTGGGCTCTTATCTCTACCCAGGTAATCTCAAGGCCTTTCTACCTGGTCTTTCAGCTGAGTATTCAATTTCTTAAACAGTAGCTAAGGGCTCAAAGACTGGAAGTTCTGAGAAAGTCTATGCTATTAAGCTGCAAAGCTATTTACACCTTGATCTTGGTAGCTATTACATGTTACTTTTGACATACTCCAGTGGTCAAGCAATCAGTAATACCAGCCCAAAATCAATGGAAGAGAAAGTAGAAAAATTTATTTTTTTCCAGTTTCTCCACTTTTCAATAGGAAAGAGAGACTCTAAAAATAACTTACTAGAACCCTATGGCTAAAATATGTTTATATTTTTCTCACATGAAAATACATTTACTTCTCTCATTGTCTCCAAATGTCTCATCCAATTCTGCTTTCAGATAAAAGTATAGGATCCGTTCACTTGTATCAAATCCAGCTGGGATTGAGTTTCTTCAGCCATGGTTTCTATGTCAGAAGTTTCTTGAGTAATGTCAAGTGTTGCTTCCTGGTCTTGGCTCCGTGTTCTGATTCTACTTTCCATTTTCCTAGTTAATGGGTGGTCTTTGCAACTGAGTAGATATTTCATCCAAGCCAACATCCTACTTGTAGAAGTTTAGAAGTACAAACTCCTCTTTTTAACTTTGTAAATTTATTTTATTTTATTTTATTTTTGAGACGGAGTCTCACTCTGTTGCCCGGGCCAGGCTGGAGTGCAGTGGCATGGTCTCAGCTCACTGCAACTACTGCCTTGCAGGTTCAAGCAATTCTCCTGCCACAGCCTCCTGAGTAGCTGACATTACAGGCATGCACCACCACATCCAGCTAATTTTTGTATTTTCAGTAGAGACAGGGTTTCACCATGTTGGCCAGGCTAGTCTCGAACTCCTGACCTCAAGTGACCCACCCGCTTCAGCCTCCCAAAGTGCAGAGATTACAAGCGTTAGCCACCGCGCCTGGCCCACCATTTTTTTCTTTTCCAATTCAAGCTTATAAAATACCTTCTTATGTTTCAAGTTTACATCCACTGATTTAGAAAAAGACCTGCTCTCAGTCTCCTTTCTTTGCAAGACAGAATTTCCTCTACCTCCACTTCAGAGTCAGTGCTATGGTCAATTGATTAAGAATCTTAGATGTGCTTTGTCTAGCTGAAAGGATGTATGAGCCTTAGTATACTTAATGTCGTTCCTACCTTAAATTATTCTGAGATGTAAACAAAAAAGATCTTACAGTCCAATTTCCTGATACTTTTACTCTTTATCTTTTTGTAGTGCATTGATTATTGAACATTTGCACTAAATCCACTTCTTAAGTGTTAATGTGTTTTTTGGGAGAAACTAGGGATGACAAATCATTTATTGTTGAACAGAGAACATCCTAGCTCCTTTATATTTCCTCTAAATTCTACTTGAACATTGATTTTGTTGTTGTTGTTGTTGCTTTTTATTTGTTTGTTTCAGCTTATCTTTCTCCATCTATACCTTAATGCAAGCAAGTAAAAGAAATCCATGGTCATATGTAGCATCCAACCTGGGAGTCCCCATAGCTACATCCACCTGTTAATGAGCCATATTTTCTATTTTCCATGTGACCATATGCGACACTTTTACTAAAGCTTCTGCCACTTGGCTAGTCTAGGCCAACATAATTTCTTCTATGTACTGCTGCAATTTTCTTTTAATTATTTTCTTATAACTAGGTCTTAATTCCATCTAATCTATTTTCCAAACTACATATACAAAGAATCATTTAAAATGCAAATCAGATCAAGTTTTAATTTGCATAAAGAAATTCTTCAGGAAATCCCGTCTTGCTTTTTTAAATTAAGTCTCAAGTTTTTAACAGAGCTTATCTGGCCCTGAATAATTTGACATTTGCTTCTCTCTCCAACCTTATTTCCTGCCTTCTACAAAGCATCCCGCAAGTAATCTATTATATAGCAAAATTAAATGTTTTTCATTTCCTGAATGACTCCATTATTTCCTTTTATGCTATGTTTTGTACAAAATGTTCTTTTTTACTACTACTTCTACTTCCATTGATGATTCATTCACCTTGCCAAATTTTTCTCATTGTGGAGGGATAATTTCCTTTCACTAGCCTTATATGATGCCCTTAGGTGAAGATTACGTACACTTTATTCAAACACTTTATCACAGAGTATTTAAATGAGTTTTCTACTAAATTGTATGTTCTATGAAGGAAGGCATGTTTTCTGTTATTTTTCCTGCGTTTTCTCCAACTATTAATGCTGAGTCATTTACTTAGTAGACTCTCATATTTGATAAAGAAGTAAGTTAATGCATACATGAATTGTGGACTATATTTCTGAGTGAGGCATGATATTTGTCCAGGTTATCCTGGCTTCCATCCTAGCTCTTTCCATTATTAACTATACGAATAGTGTATATAATGTTCAAATTTCCCATTGTTAACACAGAGATGATACCATCTCACAGGACTGCGCTTCTTAGGGCATAACATACTTCTCTCTCCAAAGGTTACCTTTAAGGGAGAGAATGCCTCTTCCTCTCCCCAGAAGAGAAATAGTAGATACAATATTACAGGCTTTCCTTGTCCCTTCTTTTACTTCTCATATTTTTCTCTTTTTCTTTTGGACATCATTCATGTAGCAACCATTCCTTTTGGTCATGTAAAAAAATAAACGTTTTATGTAGTTTCTATGTAGTTGCCCAGCAGTGTTCTTTCTAGGAGCACAGGGTCATTATGTCTCACAACAAATCTAAATTTTTGATCTCTTATTAGTAGTCAAATTGTTTGATTTTTCTTCCAGCATATATATATATATATATATATATATATATATATATATATATATATTCTAATGCAAAATGACAAGCACAGAGTTTTTTTAATGTTCTACAACTTCCATGGAAATATATGTTGCAGGAAAATATTAATGGTGAGAAATCTGGTGTAACTATATTACTATCAGATGAAGTAGATGTCTGGAGAATAAATGCTACAAGGAAACAGAAATACACTTTATAAAACCAACAATTTCCCTGGATATTTTTGGTTAAAAATGTTGTATAATCATCAGAAATATTTAAATTAAAGCAATATGCAGAAAACTTGTTTCTTACACTCAGCTGAAAGGATTTGGACTTTAATTAAAATCATTATGAGGAAATAAGAGATTTGCAAAATGGCAAAAAAAAACCCTATTCAATTTTCTTTTCCAAAATGTGAGTATCAGTTAAAGAATGACAGATAACAACAAATAGAAAAGGAATTTAAAGTCACTCTGGATTTCATGTCTTCTGAGACGGTACCTCTCTTCTTCAGAGACTTTAAATTCCTCTCTCTGATCTGTCATAAGACATAGGCATTTTCTTTCTCTCAAAATAATGTCGTTGTTTTTCATATTGATTGTTGCAACTTACACTCCCACCATTAATGCATGAATTTTAATTTGTGCTTCCCATACTGATGAGACTTTGAAGATTTTACCTGAACATGTTGCATTGTTTAATACTTTCACTGACTTTGAACAGATTTTCATAGCTTGATTTCTATACCAAATTTTTCTTTTGTGACCATAAGCTTAGTTTTTTCCTTAGCCCTTATTTTTTGTGGTTGTCATTGTTTTTCTGCTGTCTTGCTTTATTTTCATTATTTTTTTGCACACAGTTTAAATGTCCAGGACACTATTTCTTGGCTGACGTATGTATTACAGTATTCTTTTTTCTGCTGGTTTTTCATTTGTGTTTGAACTTTAATATATTTCCTGTCATAGTTTGTCTTTTTTGACTAGACTTTCACTGCATGCCTCAATTAGATTTTATTTTTGACATTTTTAGGTTATCTATGTGTGCAGCTTTAAAAATTTATGTTATAATTTTAAAATGTACTCTTCCTAACTTATTTTTTCTTGCTAATATGAATGAAATTATTTTCAAATTATGTATTATATTTTCTAAATGATTACTATTGGTGTGATGGATCTTTTTGATTGGTGTGTATTGGTGCCATGGCCAGAAACAATGTAATAATTCCCATTCCCATCCTTTCTTCTTTCTGTTTTGGTAGATTCTCCACATTAACGTAAATATTACTAAATTTATTTTGATAAAGTATTAATTACTAATAGCATTCTTAATTATGTCAAACTGATACATATTTATTTTTATATACTTTTTTAAAGTTTAAAATGCCATTATGCTTTTGATAAAATAAAAAATAGGTTAGGCCATCTTCTTTTTATTCTATTCACAAAAGCAATTTTTATAAGCTATAAATATTTTGGTAAAATTTGTTATACGTGTGTGTGTATACATATATGTGTCTTGTGTGTATATATATATACACCTATATATATACACATACATACATATACTAAGAAGGTATCTGAGACAGGTGTCAGTCAATTTAGAAAGTTTATTTTGCCAAGGATAAGAATATGTCTGTGACACAGCCTTAGTAGGTCCTGATGTCATGTGCCGAAGGTAGTCAGGGTACAGCTTGGTTTTATCCATTTTAGGGACACATGAGACATCAATCATATGTGTAAGGGAGGACTACTGAGGCAGTGGTGGGGGTAATCGAGGAGTTAGAGGTGGGGGCTTCCAGGTCATAAGTCGATAAGAGACAAAAGGTTGCATTATTTTGAGTCCTTGATCAGCCTTCTACTGAATACACAATTGAGTCTGGCTCACTGAATCCGCATTTTTACATAAACAGTAGAGCAGAGGAAGCAATCAGATATGCATTTGTCTCCAGTGAGCCTCTGAGGGAACACTTTGAGTTCTGTCTGTCCTCTTTGCACAAGGAATTTATTTGTGGACAAATTGTGAGGGAGGTATGTAGTTTCTATCTTTGTAGCGATCTTATTTAGGACTAGAATGGGAAGCAGGTTTGTCTGACATAGTTCCTAGCTTGACTCTTCTCTTGGCTTAGTGATTTTGGGATCCTGAGAGACTTATTTTTCTTTTCATATGTAGATACATATGAAAATTCATATACACACAGATATACATATATATATATAATTTTCTTTTAAAAGACATTGACTTCATGACAGCAGAGGGAGGAGGTATTAACTATAGTTTAATTTTAAGGATTCTTAATCTTTATTTTTTTTCTTCTTGAGTCATTTAAAAATTGTCTAATCCTTTCATATTTTTATAGGCTTTCAAACTTATTTATTAAACATTCCACTGCAAATAGAAATAGTGACCATATCTGTGTTTATCTCACATTTTATTTTATTTTGAAACAGGGTCTCGCCCTGTTGCCCAGGCTTGAGTGCAGTGGTACTAATCTCAGCTCACTGAAACCTCTGCCTCCTAGGTTCAAAGGGTTCTCCTGCCTCAGCTTCCTGTGTAGCTAGGACTACAGGTGTGTGCTACCACGCCAGGGTAATTTTTGTACTTTTAGTGGAGACAGGGTTTCACCATGTTGGCCAGGCTGATCTGAAACTCCTGACCTCAAGTGATCCGCCCATCTCAGCCTCTCAAAGTGCTGGGATTACAGGCGTGAGCCACCATGTCCAGCTCACATTTTAATATTTAATGTCCTTAGTCTGTTTCTTTTTCCTTTCTTCCTTCCTTCTTCTCTTTATTTTGTTCTTGCTTATCTCTCTAGAGGTGCGTATAAAAATAAAAGTCACAAGTCTCCGCTCTCAATTTCTGGAAACTGCCTGTCCAGAGAATGGGATCAGTGACTAGGTCAGGGGTATTCTGTAACTGACCACTGTTAAGGAAACTAGATGAAAATTACCTCCTTGCTGTTCTAGAAAGATCAAGAAAAAGTGCAGAAGGGTAGGTATTGAACCAGAGAAATAAGCGTTGCTAAATGACATATCTATCTGTGTGTGGCTGACTTATCCATGAGTTATTTCTGAGCTCATACATTCTGTTCTTGCAAGCTGTCAGCCTAGGGTAGGTATTGAACCAGAGAAATAAGCGTTTTTAAATGACATATGTATCTGTGTGTGGCTAACTTATCCATGAGTTAGTTCTGAGCTCATACATTCTGTTCTTGCAAGCTGTCAGCCTATACGAAAAGATCTGAATTTGTCTTATAAACATCCCATGGGTGATTAAGCCCACCATTGAGGATAGACTGTGTAAACTCAAAGATTGACATAAATTTTAAAATGGCATTGTCAAAAATAAGAACTTATCAAAAAGAAGATCTTTAAAAAAACAGCTTTAGAAAGGTCATTTATAACACTCTTCTCCAACTTTGTAGTCTGTACTTTTGTTTGTGAAAGCATTTTCACCTGCAGATGAGCCAAAAATAGGTATCTGATATGAAGTAGAAGACTGCTTGCTCAGTGCTATTGCTTCCAAAGAATACTTTTTGGATGAGCATCAAGATCTTTTAGGGATTGCAAATATTTATTGGAGAAAGTATAACTTGGTATGTTAGTGTAGCAGAACTAAAACTCAAATAATCAATACCGACTTATGTGTTTTTTAATGCTCTGAACTCTGAAAAAATAGAGAAATTCTATATACACAATGTGGAGGATTTCAGTCTATCTAAAATAGAATCATAATAAATTCATAAACTGGCAATTTTCATGTTTGAAGCCCATTTTGAGGAATTTATCACTGTAGACCCTTGACGATTTTGCTTCTCCTCACTTACCTTTTAAATTTTTATGTGGTATTTTGTCTCAGTACGTTATAAAAAAGCAGTGTCTGTAAGGAAGGCCTAAGACTAATGCTCATGCCTTCAGAAGCTAATATTTATGGAAATGAAGATGAAATAGGTGATGCAAAAGAAAGAACACAAAATTTTGCAGAGAATTTTGGGACATGATAACCCTTTATCTAGAATATCACGATGTGGGGAGAAAAAAAAACCAAAATTCTTTTGAGCATGTATGTGGAAGGTATTATACATAGACATATACAAGATCCTGAAGATGAATAAACATTTTACTTCCTGAGTGGGTGGGCGTGGTCATGGGTTTGCAGATATTTTCACTAGAGAGCATGACACTATTTTGAAAGACTGATATGGTACAGGAAACAGAGACTATAACACAATTGTGTGAGCCTTTGGGATGTTAAATATCTTATACTTCCCTTCTCTTGGCTCATAAGCAGTAGAGTTCATGGAATCAGCTGGTGGGTCTGAACTAAGTACTAATGACTCCATCAGCTTTTATTATTCTAACTTGTATCTCTAAGATGAGGTGGCCTATGAAAACACTGCTTTTTTTAAGTTTAAAAAATTCTTTTTATTATTATTATTATACTTTAAGTTTTAGGGTACATGTGCACATGCAGGTTTGTTACATATGTATAAATGTGCCATGTTGTACTTTAGAGTTGATCTCCATGTTCATCTAGACCTTTCTTCTTGAAAAATAGTATTAAAATAATGAAATGTACTTGAATATAAATGCTTTCAATAAATATTATATCATATGTTATCTGAAATCCAGCCTATGTTAGCTGAAAATTTTATAACTTTATTTCCACTTTTGCCAAATCCAGCTCTCTGAAATCAATTTTACACAATACTTGCAAAAAAATAAAGCTCATTTATTCTTGCAAACTCCTCAGATTGCCTCGCAGTTCTCTGCTTTATTTTTATTTTTAGAATAAACAGTTCCAAGTCTCTATCTTCTGAAATGCTTAACTCTGTTTCTTCAAAAGATCATATCGAGAGAGTAATGCCTCAAGAAAAGGCTGGAAATTTCCTGAAAAGTATCCTAAGCCTACCTCGGTTGCTTTTTTGTTTTGTTTTTTTCCTTTGTTTAAGGGGTCGAGCTGAGAATGGAACACTATTTTTTTGTTGTTGTTGTTCATGGGTAAGTTGGGATTGGAAGTTATCAAAACAAAATCAGTGATTCTGGAAGCAAGATATAAACAGCATGAACTAGCTTTCCTCCTTTTCTAAATGTTAGAGAAAAAGGCTGAGTGAGCATCAGTCGCAAACTTCTGTAAAGAGGAAAGAAAGTATGATAGCTTGTGAGAAGTTCAGGTGTCACTTGCTAGTCTCGGCTCTCTTAGTAAAAATACAAGTAAAAGGAAAAACACCTTTGTACGTGGATTACGATGTCAAACAATCAGAATTAGTAGTCTATTTGAGAGAAGAATTAAAGATTTTAATCTAATTTCTGCGTATATTTTTCAATGCATATATATAAGCTAGTTATAATGTGATCTTATTGTACTCAGTTAATAAAAACCAAAAAGACCAAGGAGATGAATTCTTAGAGATGTAGATTAAATCAATAACTAAATTATAAAAGTAAATATTTGGGAGACCATCTTTTGCTCAGTGTGTCTTTGCCTTCAACGAACAATATCTGAGTGAGTATCCAGAGCTTTTGGAGACTGTCCGTATTGTATCGGCAAGAGAATGTAACTAAGTATTTTTCCTGGACCCTCTTAAACTCTAATTGTTTTGAGTATGGAAATAGAGAACATCCTCTCTGAAATATTATAAACTCTATCCTTTTAGGAAAGGTTAAAAAGCAAGGACAAATATGCAGTAGGTCCTTGCTGTCACACAGCAAAACCATTAACCTCACAGCACTTTAAAATTTTTTTTTTAATCTAGAGATTATCTTTTCAAAAATAGCCAAAAATTTAATAACAACAATCTAAATGTTTTATTTCTAATATTAAGACTGTTTATAGGCACAACATATGGTATGAAAATATTGGGTAATTTTTTATCGACAATGTTTTGAATGAACAGCCCGTCTCTCTACTAGCTACTACTTCCATTTGTATGAAAATTCGTTGAAACTACTATCTATTACAGAATATCACCAGCTTTATTTAATGAGAGGAGTTGCTACTCAGCTGCAACATAAAATGTTTTGCTTCATGAAGCAAGTTCAGATTTAGATTCAAACTCATTAAATATTTCAAGAGTGTATTATGATAACAAACTAGAGGAGAAATTGCCAGGTTTTACTGTTTGGAAAATTAGGGAGCAGGAATGATTGATGTAAGTTCCTACGGCCTTTAAAGATAAAAGTAAGTTTGCATAAAACTAGGGTTATGCTAGCGGGTAGAGAAATACTGAATGCTATTACAAAGACAGGTGAATAGACAAAGATATACAGCTCAATATCCCAATGCCATAACAGAAATTCTGGAAGCAGTTAGCTCTTGTGGCTAAGATAACTCATTGTTCAAGAGCAATGTTAGATATGTTTGGGCCTTTCAAATTGATAGAATAAATTAAATTAAAGTAGATTCCTGAGTGTTGTACTTCAGGTTATGCCTTGTGCATCCAAGAAATGTATACAGTACAAAAAAAGGTGATGATTTATTATTTCAGTATATATTCATGGTATGCAGAATCAGTCCTAGGTTCTATGGTAGACACAAAGGATACACAAAGTTTAGAAAAATAGGCTTGAGGAATCACAAATGCAGGGCACAACATTCCATTCTGACAATCCAACTGGGAATGTTCCAGAATTTAAATTTTTAAACAGGAAGTTGTTAATTAAAGCTACAGAAAAACTAACATTCTTCTAGTCTCTTATGTATTTCTCTTTCGTGAATTAGCCAGAGGCACAGTGGAATTGAAGAGTGGGGATTGCTATCCTTCCACATAAGCAGTTCAAATGCAATATTTAATTGCCAGGTCTTCAGAGAAAAGGATGTGGTGACATCAGTCAAATCTTCCTTGACCCTCTCTCTCTCTCTTTGTCCTACAAGATAGAAGTGACTATTTAGAAGAATCATAAGGATACCTCTTGGATGGTGGCTCAACTGCTGCTGGATATAATACTTCAGTTGTTTATTTAAAAGTTAAGTTTGTTAACGGCTCAGTTCCTGTAATATTGACCTCTAGTGGTCATGGCCTATGGTCGATTATTCCAATGGTACTTTTCCATAATGTTTGCTATAAATAGGAACATGTTCACTATAATTTCACTTTCTTCAAGACCCCCTTGTACTCCTAAAAATTATTGAAGAACACAAAGAGCTTCTTTAAGTATAGGTTTTATCTACTGATATTGATCATAGTCAAAGTGGTGTCCCATCACTGTTGTACACTAAGACACATGTCACCCTCATTTGGAAGCGATGAAAAGCAAGCTTTTTTTTTTTTTAATTATCAGATAGCAGCAGCAGCTACTGAAAAAATCTTTTTTCCAAGCATTAGTAAATTATGGGATAACAAGGGTTGATGTGAGAACAAAGAAGAAATTGGCAAAAAATCAGAAGTTCATCCAGTAGTAAGTGAATATATAAAAACAAAACAAATGGACTATTCTTATGATAAATTATAATTATTTGAGAAGAATTTGAGGATGTTAGGAATATTAGTAGAGTAGGTAATATTGGAGCTAGAAAAAATGCTATTTAAAAATACTTTTTACAATAATTTTTCATACATTTTATACTTTCAGGAGTAGCCTTGTTGACATGAATTTATAGATTCCTTTAAGACTCTCAAAATATTTTAAAGTCATATCCAAAGATAAACATTACTAATACTGTATCTGCTGCTATTACTACTATTACTACTACTACTACTACTACTACTACTACTACTACTATTAACAACTAGCACTAATTGTCCTCCCACTACCGTTTTGAGCCTTTGTTTTCTTACTCAAATGCTTCTTCACTCCTTTAACTAAAGAAGAAACTGAGCAATGTGACCAAGAACACAAAATAACAAGTGCAAAGATGAAGCGAGTGCCACATGTCATGATTGTTGTTTTCATCTCTCAGTGGCCTTTGTTCATAGAATAAGTATTAATGTTCAAATATTTTATATAGGTCTCAAGTGTCTCATTTCTATGCTTCAAATAGTATACTTGGAAAACAGTGACTGCTCCACCAGAATAAAACGGTTTCTGATTGGTTTAAATAGTACAATTTATGGAAATCCTTTACGAAATTTAAAAATATACATGGAGTCTTTGTAAATCAATATGAAGTTGAGCTTATATAGAAGAAAAACGAAAATAAGTACATTTATGTTTGGCAATTTACTTCAGGGTTCTTAACAAATCCTTAAATTTCTCATCACTCAAAGGCAGCCAGGTGCAGTGGTTCATGTCTGCAATTCCAGTCACTTGGAAGATGGAGGCAGGAGGGGTTGCTTGAGTACAGGTGCTCCAGGTTGTATTGTGCTATGATTGTGCCTATGAGCAGCCAGTGCTCTCCAGCCTGGGCAACAAGGCAAGACCCCATCTCTTAAAAAAAAAATGGTTCTTAAAGGCATTATCAAATTGTTGTTGTTGTTTTGGTTTTGTGTGTGTGTGTGTGTGTGTGTGAGTGAGTGTGTGTGTGTATGTGAGACGGAGTTTCCCTCTTGTTGCCCAGGCTGGAGTGCAATGGCGCAATCTCAGCTCACCGCAACCTCCGCCTCCTGGGTTCAAGCAATTCTCCTTCCTCAGCCTCCCGAGTAGCTGGGATTACAAGCATGTGACACCACGCCTGGCTAATTTTGTATTTTTAATAGTTACGGGGTTTATCCGTGTTGATTAAGCTGGTCTCCAACTCCCGACCTCAGGTGATCCACCCTCCTCGGCCTCCCAAAGTGCTGGGATTACAGGCATGAGCCACCCTCCCAGCCCGAAATTTAACAATGGCATTATTATAAGAATTAAATGAGTCAGTAAAGGGCTTAACAGAGAGAAGATAATATTTAATTAGTGGTATTCCTATTTAGATTAGTGGATAAAGTAGTAGTAATAATGGAAGTATACTAGCTGTAGAAGAGCAGCGGTATAGCATAGAGAAAAAATTGTTATTACTTTACAATTTTTTTTTGAAAAAAACGTCAAATCCATGAACGAATTTATACCCCTATTTTTTGACTTAGTATTTTGTATATTTTCTCTTTTCCTCGCACCTGTATGTGCTCAATCATCAATGTGAATTCTTTACATTTTAAAATTTCTGAGACTGAATATGCATCTGAAAGCAACATCTCCCTGATATAGCTAGAATTTGTGTTTGTTTGTTTCTTCTTACAGTATATTGACTTTAAAAGAAAACCTTTAGGTGTTATACGTATCATTTTACTGTCTTGTTTTCAATCTTCTCTTCATTTTTTCATTCCATTTACATTTTCCTTAAATATATATTTAAGAGTAATGTTTTGAAAGGTTTTACCATATATTATTTAAAAATACTTTCTAACATAATCAGGTTATTTTTGGTTTTCACTAATATGAACATAACCACTTTGTCATTTCACATAAATCTTAGTGAATAGCTCTTCTTTTAATTCATCTTGAGATGATTTTTACTAGTGGAATTTTATTGTCAAATGATATAAATGTCTTTCTTATTGGGAAGAATGATTTTCTTTAGCTTACTTTTAACTTAACTTTGAATTTTGAAAGATATATATAAATATATATAAACTTTTTTTAGAATATAAACAAAATACAGATAAGCAAAAGATGATTATCTTACCAATTATAAGTAGTTAAGAACATCTGCATATTTTTTCTAACAATAATATTTTCAGTCACATAGAACACAATATTCTTAATTTTTAACTTAATAGTACATTATAAATGGGAATTGTACCTTTGAAAATACCTACACTGTATTCTTTTGTTGTTGTTTTGAAATTCTTTAATTTTCTTTTTAAACGTTTTTTTTTTCTGTACAAACGTATGGGGTACATGTGAACTTTTGTTCCATGTATATGATGTGTAGTGATCTAGTCAGGATATTCGGGATTTCTGTCATCTGAGTATAATACATTTTTGTTAACTGTAGATACTCTAATGTGCTGTGAAACATGTAAGAACTATATTCTACTTGAACCTTAATATATTTAAACTCTAGTTTTCTTATTGGATATTTCAGTGTTTCCAATTTCTCCTTTCTAATAGTCTGTGATATATATAAATTTAGGTAAGTCATATTATAGTAATATCAAAATAAATTCTTCAAAGTAGAATTTCCTGGAAAATGTACATGAATATTGTGAGGCTCTCTCTATATATATACACACATATACATACACATGCACACATATGTACATGTACATATGTGCACATGTATATGTGTGTGCGTGTGTGTCACAATCTGCAGAAAGATATTGACAATTCTGCTTTAACCAGCATCTTCTAACTTTGAAGATGATTTTGCCCAGATACATTTTTTTCTTTATACATTATCAATTTCCAAAAATAAAATTCTGAGCTGTATGAATCAGAACCAGAAATTGTGGGAAACTGCCTAAACTTTATTTTTTTACTGTTTTGTTTTTTTTTTGTTTTGTGGTTTTTGTCTCTTTAAAATGGTCAGAAAGACTTAAATATGCTTCTGAAAAAGCAGGATGTGACCAGGAGGTAAGTAATAGTGAATGCAGCAGAAACTGTTCCCCAGTCCCAGCCCAGTACAGCCAGTGGAATTAGAGAGCAAATTCAGGTCCTGAAGGTTGAGTGATGCATAGTGAGAAAAGAAAAGCGTGCATATGAGTTAGAGGATGCATGACTGTGTTTCTAAAATTGAGCCAGAATATCTTGTAATTATGTCTTTGCAGGAAATAAAGAAATAATCTTTATTTTAAATTATGTCTTAGTAGGCTGTCAGAATTCAGCTTGCTTTTGCATTTGATTTTGGAGTTTCAGCCTTTCCATGTATTTGATTCTTCACAGGAACACCAGCAAAATCCTGCTGTATAGCCCAATACTCCATTTAATCATTATATCTTCAAAATTGGTTTTACATTAGTGTGAAGAATCTAAAACAAGATTTTTTTTATTAGCATGGAGATAATTATGTAAAGCTAATTTCATTCCAGGACAAGAAACAGAATACTATTTCCAGTGCTGGAGGTATTAATAGATGAAGCCATCCGGTATGACTTGTGAAGATGGAGAGGATTGTCATAGAACATTCACCATGTATAATATTATCTCATATCATCTTAGTATTTGCGTTCCCTAAAAATTAATATGTTGAAATACTAACTTCCAGTATGATAATATTAGGAGGTAGGGATTTGGGGAGGTGATTAGGTCATGACAGCAGTGCCCTCATCTATTGGATTAATGTTCTTGTGGAAGAAACCCTAGAGAGACTCTGTCCCTTCCAGCATGTGAGGACACAGCAAGAAGGCATTGTCCATGAGGAAGCGGGCTATCATCAGACAACATATCTGCCAGCGCCTTGATCTTGGACTTCCAGCACCCAAAACTGTGAGAAATAAATTTATGTTGTACATAAGCCACCCAGTTTAAGCTATTTTGTTGTTACAGCAGTCTGAATGAACTAAGACATTATTTCTAATAAAATTTTGTAAAATACTAAAGCAGCCATCCTCAAGTCACTCTTATAATTTTTGTGGGTATATGGATGTGTTCTCATAAATTTTAATGCTTAATAGCTTTTTTGGATGATATATGGTTTGTTACCCAAGTTTATAAGAAGATTGCTTGTTATTACTTCCCTGGGATATGGCTCCCCTGAATATCAAGCAAGAAAGAGGATCTTATTTTTTTTTTTTGTAACTTGTTTTTTATAATCCAACACAGAATTAAATCGAAATAGTTTCTAAAATAGTAATGTCAAACTCTATAGGTGGAATTGATCCTAATTAAAGTAATTGATTAATATGAATATTTAGTTCATTTATAATATTTCTGAACCTTTCACATGCATTTGATAAGTTCATTTTACTCATAAACAACAAATATTAAAACTTAAAAATGGTACAGCCATAGTACCACCCACATGGTTTGGATAAAATTTCACTTCAGAAAATAGTGCTTCCATGCATAGCTTTTTCCAACAAAATATTTGTTCTTAAAATATTATGGATAGTTCATTGAAATGAGGACATTAATGAATGGCAGATTATATTTTCTTAATATCATCCTTCATATTATTTTTTTAAAAGGTACCAGGAAATACTGGTGGCTCCAGGACTGAATGAAATTAAATATAATACACAATTAGTATATGTCTTATTCACTCACTCTGTATGTTTCTATTGAATCCCTTCTGTGTATAGATCAATGTGTTGAATGCAAGTGAATAAAACATTCTTCCCATTCTTAAGTATTTTACAGTCCAGCTGGGAAGACACAAATTCAATCCAACAGATAATATAATATATACTTCATGCAGATAGTAAAAGAACAGAAATAATTTTTAAAATTCCGAGAGTAAATCACTACTTGGAAATTAGAAATGGCATATTAGGGACAGAATTTGGTAGTTAGAAAATTGGTGAAGAGATAATACAAGTCCTTTAGGCATGAAATGTAGTTAAGTAGCTCTGACCTATATTTACTCACATGGACTCAGTCACTAAATAATAATTTATTTTATTAATTATTCATATGGGAGACAAATTAATGATCCTCTAGTAACCTCTTGAACCAGTGACACATCCATACATTAGCATATCATAAAGAAAGAAACATTAATCTTTATAGCATTGATAATCTCTATAATTCTCTAAGCTTATTTTGAAAACTAATACTGAATATTTATTAGGCAATGTTAACTTTGTAAGTCTCTTGAGGTAGGCAAGGCAATTTTAGATAACCCTGTGGAACAGGTGAGGCAAATTTTAAAGATGTGAAAACTGATGTCATGAGAGGCCTAAACGCAAATAACTCCTAAGCACAGGCTTGGGAATTCAATCCAGGTATTTTGACCCCAGTTTAATTTCTTCTTTTACTATACCACACTGCCTCTTTCAAATAGGCTTAGCATTTGGATACTATGTACTGTTATTAAAGCAGCTCACCACCCATCTTTTATATGGGGTAGAAAATAGCTTTAAGCCTCTCCAGGGGCGCTCTTAACCTGGAAAGGAAGGAAATGCATCACAGGTGAAAGACAGCAGAACAATGTGACCTGCTGCTAATTTGCAGTGGTATTCATTTGGGTGGGATTTGACATTTCTGGGTAGATGTATATTTGTGATTGATATTTCATTCTTTAAAGCACAGCCTTTAAAACAGCTGTGAAATGCCAAGTTATTAATTTACGCATTGCAAAATGTAGTGTTAGGAAACCGATTTACATCTTTCCAAATTCAACCCCAGGGATACTAGGCTTTTGAAATCAGCACATTGAGAAGAAGATTATCCCAATCAGCATAACTCTAAAAATTGCTGCCCAGTGTTCAGCTCTGCATATAGCTAAAGGAATGAAAAAGGTGGTCAGGTGTAGTCACAGTAGATACAGCCAAAACAGAAAGACATATATACTTTGCGGGGCGGGGGGAGGGCGGGGGGAGGGCGGGGGCAGGAAACATTTTTCTCTTTCATGCACATATTTTTTGTTTTAGACTTAGTTTATTTGGGCGGTGTATGGGACTGACTATTTAATGTATTCTTTCTTGAAATGGTAAAACAATCTCTTGAGAACAGGGCTTCATTTTAAATAACATGTAAAGCCTGTTTTACAGATCTTCTCCCTGAAATGTATTCATTATTCTTTTTCTGTTCTTCACAGAGTAGATGAGAATATATAACCATGAAAATAAGTAGTACTAACAAATCATGCCTTAGGCATTCCTAAAATGAAAGACTACATGAAATACTTTCATAATGAAGCTTTTGCAAGCCAATCCATGAATTGATGTCTAAATTGTATTGGAAACAATACATACTTGAAAATTGCACTGGAGTTTAAACAAATTTTAACTACTTCCCTACATTTTTTTTTCATTTTTAGAGGTTTATATGAACTGGGACATTGATTTTATGGTAAACAAAATATTTACATGGACTTTTTAATTCCTTTATCAGTATAGAAAAAGAATAAGAATACCAAAGCAAATAAAGGTACATCTCTTTACCATAACGATATCACTTACTATGTTCCTGACTTGCTGACATTTTAAAGGATAAAGAAACAAAATATTTGTTCAGAAATATGTTACAAAACTCAGATATACTAGCTGCTTACTGAGCAATTTGAATCTTCATAGCAAAACAAAATGTTTTAGCAGGGATAAAAATATAGAAAAAATAAAATTTTAATTTGTGTTATTTGAAAATCTTAAATATCATAAAAATATACGTATTGCAAATGATGACATGCTATCAGTTGGATGAGTAAAGTAATGATTAGTGAGTATATCACAAGGAAAATATTGATACCTATTTCTCTGGATGCCTTAATCACGGTGGCATAAGCCAGACCACTAAAGGACATGTGTATGCCATAGCAACTCGGATTATTCCCACATTTGCTTTTTCAAAAATACATTGTGTTTTCATATTTTATTGAAATGCACATTAACATATTCATAATACAATTATGGTTAAGCACATGACAACTGTTTGAAAACAATTAAGTAGAAATTTTAAATTGTCAAGTGAAAATATTCTTCAAAATTAAAACTCGACATTTTCTTACCACCCCTAGACATGTCCCCACTATCAAATCCAAGAAGAAGAAAATCAAATGTATTCCTTGTCATGGCTTTGCTTTTGGTGTTCTAAAGACAATATAGAAAATCACTATCTGATATTTAAATATTATTAAAATATCTGACCAAAAATAGTAAAGAACTGTCAAGTAGCTAAATAATATGTTTTTATATTTTAGGATACTCATTCATTGGTGAAGTCCTATAAACATTAGGTAAAACCTTCATCCAATGCTAGATTAAAAAAATGAAAACTATTTCTCTTATTATCTGAACCACAATAATATTGGTTGAAGTTACATTTACTGAATATTTACCAAATACCATTCCCAAGTACCACATTCTTTGCTTGTCTGCAAACTTTTAAGTCATTCTACGTGGTATAGCAATCTATTTTATTTATATTGCAAAACTGAAAAATGTTTATGCAGGCACAGTAGCTGTATTAACATTGCAGAGATAGAAAGCATAAGGCCAGCATGGAATCCAATCTGATTATACTTGAAAGGGGAAGCTCAGGAACACCATGCTCCATCTTCCTCATCTTTGTAAGAGGATTTGCTTCATTATCGAGGGGTAAAATGTTCATGTTTGCATCACTTACAGATATGACTGTTAGTTTAGTTGTAATTAATTTCCCTCACTTTTACGTTAAAAAAAGAAGCACTAAAATAATGCAATTTAGTTTGCTGTCTCTTGTTTTACTTGTCTATCTAGGTTGAATCCAATAAATCACCAATTACAAAACACTGAAGTTGGCTGGCATTAAGTAGCTTATGGAACAACAGAGCTAACAGGCAGATACATCACACACTTTACATGTTTTTGCCCTACGGATATATAGATAGGAGAAAAATATGTCAAAAGAGACTCGAAAATGGCTACTTCCCAAGTGGGTGGTCCTAGCTTACATCAATTAAAATAATACAGTTATTCTAATATTTCCCATTTTATCATAAAATTTTTCAAAAAGTTATCTTTGTCAGAAATTATGTGATACAGAAGTTTCTAGAAAAAATAAATTGATAGGAAAAAGTAGTATGGAGACAAGGATAGAAACAAAATAAAGCAGCCATATTATCAGTGATGACTATTTAATTTTTTTAGTTTTCTCTAATCTTATTTTTCCATAAATATTACTCACTTCATAATCTTGCATACATAAGCAAATATCACATACAATACATTAACAAAAATTACCATCCTTGGAATGTTCTAAGAGGTTTACATATCTTAAAAAATTTAATACTCAGAACAATCTAATTGGTTAGATATAATTAATTTCCTCATTTTTTATTATACTTTAAGTTCTAGGGTACATGTGCACAACATGCAGGTTTGTTACATATGTATACATGTGCCATGTTGGTGTGCTGCACCCATTAACTCATCATTTACATTAGGTATATCTCCTAAAGCTATCCCTCCCCCCTCCCCCAACCCCAGGACAGGCCCCAGTGTGTGATGTTCCCCTTCCTGTGTCCAGCTGCTCTCATTGTTCAAATCCCACCTATGAGTGAGAACATGCGGTGTTTGGTTTTTTGTCCTTGCAATAGTTTGCTGAGAATGATGGTTTCCAGCTTCATCCATGCCCCTACAAAGGACATGAACTCATCCTTTTTTATGGCTGCATGGTATTCCATGGTGTATATGTGCCGCATTTTCTTAATCCAGTCTATCATTGATGGACACTTGGGTTGGTTCCAAGTCTTTGCTATTGTGAATAGTGCCGCAATAAACACATGTGTTCATGTATCAACACAGGAAACAAAGAACAACATTCTTTTTCCACACTAATTTTATTTCTTTTTTTTTTTTACTTAAATAAATCTTATTTTAGCATTAACTTCTTGCCAAGAAGGGTAACTCGATAACAAGTATTTGATTCCACCTCCAACCTCTCAAAAATCAACACAAACAATCCATATGATATAAAACAAGAAATTTCTGACAATTTGTACTGTACACATTCAAGTAATAGCAGTTTAAATTGAATTGTTAAGTGAATTTAGAAAACCTGCAGGGTTCAAGATCAATATAGCACTAACAAAAGACTCTATTTTTCTATGTGAAACCCCCCAAAAAGCGCAAAATAAAATAAACACAAAACAAATAACACACAAATAATTGAATTGTCAAACTCACACAAATCTAAGATCTTAACAAGAAAACTAGGCCTCACTAGTAATGACAAAGATACAGGCATTCGTTTCTGAAAAAAGCCTGATAAATCTCACGAACAGTGGGCTCTCCCAGTTCTTCCACAGCAAACCTGTATTACCGGGCTTCCTGTAACTGTTAAATCCCTAGGTTTTGTGATTTTACATCCACAACAGAAGAACAATTAGTTTGAGAGATCTCCATTGTCATCAATGTTTCTGTGAAGTTTTCTTTAACTCATAAATTCTGTACTTATTATCTATAAGCAATGCTTGGGGTCAGCCTTTCTCAGGCATTCCGTAGATAAGTTTTATTGTCCTAAGAAATAGTGTTAGCTAATTTACCCATAAGTTTAGTTACGTAAAATAAAGGAGTTTATGCCAAATTGATTCCCTTCTTTTCTTTCTGTTAGGAGTTGCTTAATGGTATTCGGGAGATAAATCAATTGCAGGTCAGTAGTTCTAACTTCTCCCTTTCTAGTTGTGCCAGATGAAAGAATATCAATAAAGCTTTCAGAGGGTGAGGGTGCAGACAGTGGTACAAGGAAGTGACACTTAAGCTCTTAAGGTTTTGACGATATATGTACACATATATGTGTTTATATGTATACGTATATGTATATGTATTTTTATTTATTTATTTTTTAGACAGAGTGTCACTCTGTTGCCCAGCCTGGAGGCTGGAGTGCAGTGGCATGATCGCGATCTCGCCTCACTGAAGCCTCCGCCTTCCGTGGTCAAGTGATTGATTCCCCCGTTTCAGCCTCCTGAGTAGCTGGGACTACAGGAACTGGCGCCACCATGCCCAGCTAATTTGTGTATTTTTTATAGAGATGGGGTTTCGCCACTTTGGCCAAGCTGGTCTCGAACTCCTGACCTCACTTGATTCACCCGCCTCGACCTCCCAAAGTGCTGGATTAAAGGCCTGAGCCACCGCGCCCGCCAATGTTCTTGATCTGAGTGAAGCTCACATTGGTGTGTTCACCAAGTAAAAGTTCATAGGACAGTGCGTAAGATTTGTGCACTTTTCACTCTATATGTTATCCTTTAATGAAAGTATTTCCTTCAAAAGTTACTAGAAGGTTACTTGAAAATGACTGAGAAAATGAGAAAGCTAAATGAGCACTGCTAAGAGTGATAATATATATGTATAAGAAATATTTGCCAAACGTTAATGTGAAAAATGTTATGGAAAAGTTTTCAAAAGAGTTATATTTTCATTTGTGATTTCGCTTTTTGTGTTTGTGATTCCTTATGATTTTCATTGCAGCATTAACTTGATACTCTATTTTTCACAGGTAATAATTTGGTCAACTAATTGTATTCTGTTTCTTGTAAGTCTTAAAAAGATTAGATTTGATCACTTTTCATATTATTTGGGAAGGAAGTAAAAGTGAATGTGAAGTAATTTTGAGGTTTAAATTGATACCTAGGAAGGAGGATTGACCTAGTTTGTGCTGAAATTATAACCCCACCGATTTCATAACTATAAATATAAACAATGTATATTTTCAAAAGTATTTTCAAAATAGGAATTACTACGAGGCACATTGTTGTTTTTATTTTTCTTTTCTTTTTGTCAAATAGCACATAAATGGATGTAGATTAATATATAGAAGTCGACCAGACACTGTGGCTTACGCGGGAGGCCGAGCAGGGCGGAGGCTGAGGCAGGCAGATCACTCAATGTCAGGAGTTCAAGACCAGCTTGGCCAACATGGTGATACCCCCATCTCCACAAAAAAATACAAAAAATTAGTTGGGCGTGGTGGTGGGCCCCTGTAATCCTAGCTATCACTCAGGAGGCTGAGGCAGGAGAACTGCTTGAACCCGGGAGGCGGATGTTACAGTGAGTTGAGACCGCCCACTGCGCTCCAGCCTGGGTTACAGAGCAAGACTCTGTCTCATTAAAAAAATAAATAAATAGCCGGACCCGGTGGCTCATGTCTGTAATCCCAGCGCTTTGGGAGGCCGAGGCGGGCAGATCACCTGAGGTCAGGCATTCGAGACCAGCCTGGCCAATATGGTGAAACCCTGTCTCTACTAAAAATACAAAAATTAGCCGGGTGTGGTGGCCTGGGCCTGTAATCCCAGCTACCCAAGAGGCTGAGGTAGGAGAATCGCCGGAACCCAGGAATCAGAGGCTGCAGTGAGCCCAGATCATGCCACTGCACTGAAGCCTGGGGCACAGAGCAAGACTCCATCTCAAAAATAAAACTAAAAAATATAAATAAATAAATAAATAAATAAATAATATGTATCAATAAAATTGAGTAATTGAAATTATAAGAAGACAGATAATAATTTTAAAAATTTTTTCAAAATCCTGAAGGATACTATAAATCAGAATATAGCAAGCAGCGTTATCGGACAAAAATAACAATTATAGGGCCCTAGAGAATTTTAATATTATAACAGATATTTTTGGTGTGTGAACAAAATATGAGATAAAATATTCTACAGACAATGTGAAACACAGTTACAATTAGGCAAATAATTTATGCATTTAGTGGCCATTTAATTAAGTGAATATATACATAGTAATAGTATGTTAGTGATATAGTGAATATACATATTATGTTAACATAGAGTGTCTTTTTCATATAATCTTCCATACAACTGAAATTACTATTAAAACATGTAGTTTAAAATCCACTATTAGGCAAGGCGCGGTGGTTCATGCCTGTAATCCCAGCACTTTGGGAGGCCGAGGCGGGTGGATCATGAGGTCAGGAGATCGAGACCATCCTGGCTAACACGGTGAAACCTCGTCTCTACTAAAAATACAAAAAAATTAACTGGGCGTGGTGGCCGGCGCCTGTAGTCCCAGCTACTCGGGAGGCTGAGGCAGGAGAATGGCGTGAACCTGGGAGGCGGAGCTTGCAGTGAGCCGAGACTGCGCCACCGCACTCCAGCCTGGGCGACAGAGCGAGACTCTGTCTCAAAAAAAAAAAAAAAAAAAAAAATTCCAATATTAAATAAAAATTCAATTATTGGATAATGGAAACTAACATAATTTGGATAAATATTTTACACAATATTTACTGTTAAAGTCATATTTTAGGTTAGATCTCACAACAACTAGACATTAATAAATCAATTTCAAGATGAAAAAATTCTCAAAAAAATCACATATCATCGAGTTTATCTAAAACCTGAAATGAGTTCTTCCTGAACTAAGAAGAATTAAAAATAATCTAAGAAAAGTATGCTGCTTTTTTGACACATCTTGGTAACCTCATTAAAATTATTTAAATTAACAACAGCTTCCATATTATGAATTTATGTATATATATGTATGTGTGTGTATATATATGTATATGTAAATATATATATATACTGTAGTGTTTAATGTGAAAATTCCATCATTTCAGTGTTTAATATTTTAACGTACTGCTTCGTAGAATAAATTTTGATATGTACAAATAAAACACAAATTTGAGGCTTTTAAAGTGATTTTATTTATTTGACTAAATTATTATACTTTATAGATTATGTTTCTACCTATACAATTAAGATATTTAATGTAGTACTAAAAAAATTTCTAGAGAGCCAGATTATCCACCCACCCACACCTGGAAAGAATGACAGCTTGGGAAGAACAAAATTATCTGCAACTTGTCCCAAACTCTAATTAAAATAATAAATGAATCCAAAATACCTGTAGAGTAAAAGGAATCATACATATAAGACCACACTAAAAAGGAGTCATGAGTAATAAGGGCTATCTGTTTCATTTTTGGTTAAACCTTTTCAGGCCCACTTATACATATTATACAAGAGGAAAACAAGAAAAGCTTGCAAATTATTATTGCATATATGATGACAAATTATATATCTATAACAATGTCCGTAAATTAATTTATATATTTAATTAACATAGACTTAGTTTTATATATATTTTAAAATTGTTATGTTTCATGGCATAGACTGCTGCTTTAAAGTATTTTTATCTCTTACTTCCTTGTTTTTTCCCATTGTTATATTGGCTTTTCAAAAGCTGCAATTCCTTTACAGACGTCTTTGTGTTCTCAACTCTTCCTTATGCATGCATAATGAACCATTTACTAAATTTTGAACAAGAGATTTAATATATCTAAATATTACCTAGTATAGTCTCTTTAAAAAAAATTGCCTTGATAAAAATAATGCCAAACATTTGAAAGAAAGTAAAAAAGGCATTTACAACAAGGATCTCTCTCTCTCTCTCTCTCTCTCTCTCTATATATATATATGTATATACACACACACATATATATATATAATATATCAAGCACATAGGTAAAAGTTAACTTCTGTAATGAAACAATACACTCAAATCTTTATCTAATTTTTAATCTAATTTTTTAGCAAATAACTTATCAGAGCAAATGTGCTTAAGTAGTGCTAAAGATGCTTAACTTTTCTCAAAATAAAGTAAAAGTATTATTTTTAGTGTATTCCAAATTGTGTATGGTGTCCTTTGGTTAATTAAGAAAACTATAACCACTTATATTTCATATTATATGCACATATAGAAGTATGTGATTATATAACTGTTTATTATTGAGAAAATAAGAGCATTGATATATATTAAGAAAAATGGATACAGAATTATTAAAGTATACTTATTACTCTGTTAGATTAATGCAACTATTGGTTCAGTATATATATTTTAATTTTCTCTCGGTCTACGAAACATGTAAGTTATTATAAATAGTACATAGAAAGATGATTAATTTATATATTTTTTCTTGACATTGAGTATAAAATAAGTAATACATATACATAAGATTAAAACTATCTTCTATTAATTAATATTTTCTAAGTGGCTAAAGAATCTATTTTCTTAAAAATGTACGGTTACCTTGTTTTAAATAGCAATGAAACACATTTATATTAATAAATAGAACAAGAAGGTGCATCCATATAATAGATTAACATTTAGAAATAAGAGTTTGAGCTATTAAATCACGCAAAAGCAAGGATAAATCTTAAATGCACATGGCTAAAAGAAGCTAGGCTCAAAAAGCTATATAATGTTTGTTTCTGACTGTATGACATTCTGGAAAAGGTAAAACTATAGAGACAGTAAACAGAGTAGTGGTTGAAAGGCGTTGTTTTCTTACTGGTGTTATGTTTTATTTTTGTTTTTGTTGTGATGGGGGCATTTAATATGTAAAGCGCAAGGAAACTTTAAGGCACTGAAAATATTTTGTCTTATATTATTATGGTAGGTAGTCAATACTATGTAAGTGCCAGAACCTATAAAAATTTATAGCACAAAGAATGAGTGCTGAATGTATGTCAGCAAAAACAAAGACATTTATGAGTCTGAGGGATCTGAAGATGGAGTGCAGAATGTGATAAAAGAACCTAACTATTATAAATAAATGAAACAACCACAATGAAGGAGAAAGAAAAGGTGTTGACTTTCATAACTTTGGGTATGAATGAATACTGTAAGAGCAAAGAAAAAAACTGTACTCCCATTATAAAGTTATTTTCTGCAGAGGGAAGGGTTAATGACTTTGAAACCATATGTGCATGATGGGATTGAATAATGAAGTAAACGAATGGTAGATTGTTGTTTCCCAATATTGGAGTAATTGATTAGAGACAGGTAAGAGGAGAAGGCGGAAGTCATCTGTATTATGACATACTAGAGTTGGCGGCATCAGCATGAACAATGTTAAACTTAATGTAGACACACATAAGTGCATACAGAACTATTTATAGTATTTTTAAGATACACTGGTAAATATACAGGCAGTTCCCTTGTTCTGTCAGCTGAGAGGACCCAGAAACAATTGTTTCAGTAGCCATGAACACCCCAGCAACCCAAATTGGTTTCCAGTACTATTCTCTAACAAAATAAACTGGGGCTTTTTGGAGAAATAGAATAATCTAGAGCTGGGACAGAGTATATATAACATAACTCCAGAGCATCTTATAGTGACAGATAGTAAGGAGGTGCTCAAAAATCCACAATAATGGAGATATGTCAAAGGTACACAGGTACCAACTGAAAGAGTTTTCAATGTCCAAAGAGAGAAAATTTGAGCTATAATGTAAATAATAAAGTACTGAATTATTAACCACAATATAAAACAAATATCCATGAATCTATATTGATATAAATAAAGGATTGCATCAAAACATTAACAAGAGGAAATAAATGGATCTCCCATGCTAAATAATTCGAAATGTAATTACTCTTTGGAATGTAACTCTCTATTATTTAAGAAATATGGGCTGCGCAGAGTGACTTCTTTCCAAAGAGCACGGTATGAAAAAGGGGGGGATGTGTTAAAGTGTAACTTCATGTGAGAGGAACCTGACAAATACTACCTCAGCCAGGTGACCACTTTTAACAGCAACAACAAGCCATGTTGATTGTGACCATGTTTAACATCAATAAGTCATGTTGATTCCTTGGTAGGAAGTGATTAGCATGGCAGTCTACATCTCTTATCTTCTTCCTCAAAACATAAAACCCCTGCTTAATCATTGGAAAACATCAGGCTAACCCAAGTGAAGAATGTTCTGTAAAATACTCGACCAGCATTCCTCAAAATGCTCAAATTTGTGAAAAACAAAGAAAATGTCATAGCCAACAGAAGCCTAAGGGTGATGAGCAAATAAATTGTGGTGCTACGGATGGAACAGTAAGAAAAAAATAAAGAGATTAAGTAAAAAATGAAAAATATTTGAAGTATAGACTTTAATTACTAATAATTACCAATATCTGCTCATTAGTTGTGACAAAAATACTAGTATAAGACATTTAGTACTAGCATAAGACATACACAGTTGTGATAAAAGTACTAGTATAAGACATATACAGTACTAGTTTAAGACATTTAGAATAATAAAAACTATGGGTATTATATATGGGGACTCTGTGCCATCTTTTTTCATTTTTCATAAATGTAGAACTATTCTAAGGTAAAAAGTTCATTTAAAACTAATACAGATGCTGAATCTGAGATGAATATTTATAAACAAAAATAGTTTAGTTTGATTCTACCAAACAGCTCCCTAAACTAATAATTCCAATTCAATATTACAAGTTTTTAAATGAATAATTGGCAGTGAGAACGAATGCCTTTGAAAGTAGTATCCATTAGTTAACGTGGCATGGATTGTATTAGGTTTCTGCTTCAGTGAACTCAGTGATGGAAAGAACTCGAAGTTTAGTTCATAATTTTACGCTATGTGGAAAAGGTGGGGCTTTACATTGGTTCCTTACTGGGACTGTTTTTCCCAGTGGGGTAAAAATGAGCAGATATTCGGGTGTGCCAGAGCATTGTGAGGACATTTATCTAATTCAGATCATACAAACTTAGAAACAGGTATAAGCCATGCTCACCAAGATGATTTATTAATGGTAAACTTGACGACATTATTATTTATACATCTGTCACTCAATTGGGTGCAAATTTGAAAGGGTAAAAAATGAAACACTGCCTCTCCTAAAACTATTTAATATTAATGATAATTCACTTATGTAAAATCAGATATTTTACAAATGACAAAAACAATTGTGTAAAGAGTTCTAGAGAAGTTCCCCTCCCCTCCTTCTTGATTAATTGGTCATATGGCTAGTCGATTATTTCCAGAGGGAATCTTGCTAGTAACAAAAAAGAATTTATGTAATATTTTTCCTCAGATAGTGATGGTGTTGAAAACCAATTTCATTATCCCAAACATTACTAACATATGCTTAATATAGGATTAGATTTTTTAAAGAAATAATTGCTAATGTCAGACTGAGCTAATTGTTTAAAAAAATTCCCAAAGTAGCCACATGTCTTGCACAGAACAACTAAACACTTCAAAAGTATCAAGCTGTTCTTTCCCAAAGAAACATGAATCATAATATTGCTACTGAAAATGTTCATTAAACTAAATGAGAGTACAATTAGCTTCCAAAAATATTAAGTATTCCAACTTGCTGTCAAGAGAAATTATACATTCAAAATGTGTTTATTAGCTGCAGTGCATTAAAACTTCTGATTTCAGGAATATTTCGACCTACTTTTTAAGAACAATTTGTCTTAAAATGACTTCAAATGCAATTTCAAACATAACGTCACATAGTATAAGTGTATGGAAATATTCAGTTTTATTTAAACTTTTATTCTTTTTTTCATGCATCAAAGTAAAGACTCCATTTATACGAGTGTAAAAAAAATTTCAAGCCAGTAATTCGAATTTGTTTGGCAAATTCTATAAAATACTATAGAATTTGGGAGGTAGAGGCAGACGGATCATGAAGTCAAGAGATCGAGACCATCCTGGGCAATATGGTGGCACCCTGTCTCTACTAAAAATACAAAAATTAGCTCTGCGTGGTGGCGCGCGCCTGTAGTCCCAGCTACTGGGGAGGCTGAGGCAGAAGAATCCCTTGAACCCGGTAGGCGGAGGTTGCAGTGAGTCAAGATCCTGCCACTGCACTCCAGCCTGGCGACACAGCGAGACTCCATCTCGAAACAAAACAAAACAAAGCAAACAAAAAAAGTGTCTAAATTGATTTAACTTAAGAAAATATTGTACTGAATTCTATTTTAATCCATATCGTGAACTCCTCACCTCATAAAACACCTATATATAATATTTAATTTTACAAATATTTTTAAACAAGTAGATGCTCTGAAGGTAATTCAGAGAAAAGATCTGAGGTCAAAAGCCAGCCTGGAACACAAAGCTATAAAGGTAATAGAGTTTTCAACCTGCTATATAGCACAGACATTGCTATGAATCAAAGTAGATTATAATTTTAGAGCACAGAGAAATGATTAAGGCAAACTTTGAAGGATTAAGTTAAAGACCATACCTCATAGACTATAATACAGAAAATTGGGTACAGTGGGAAAAATACATTTCACAAAACAATACAACTATAAAATGTTTACATGCTTATCTCAGCTTTATCTTTCTTCAAAGAAAAAAATGAGTAAATTCCCTGAAAAGTTTTTCCATTGGTTGACCTTCAAAATAGTCTGGGACCTGCTTTTCTACTATTTTCATGGTCCAAAAACACACACACACATATAAAAGCACACATATGCATATGACGGAAGTTTCAGGCATGCATAATTGCCACTGAGTTCCCAAAAATATAAGCTCCCAATAAAGAATTTTTTAAATGAATTACAATATACTAAAGGAAAGAAATCATGCTAAGTAAGTCAGCAGTAACTACAACCAACATAGGTATAAATACACACAATCCATGTATCAGAACTTTCAAGCCTAGTACATGAAATGAATATAATGCAGACATACATAATTTAATGCAAGAATTAATAAAAGCATGAGTCAGGAGTAGGAGCCTATTACAATGACCAGGAATATTGAAAGGTAATATTATTTATCTCAGTTTCTTTCAGGACATCTACTCATTACAAAGAAATAAGAACAAATTCATTTTGGGGCATATTAATTGTAACTGTTCCTGCACAATTTTATTGAATGAACAAATTGCTCTGTATTTGTCAAAAATCTGTTGTTCAAATATGTTTGTTGTGTTTCAAGTTCTCAATTCTTTTGAATAGATCTTGTTTTCTATCCCTAGATAAAACCCCAATGTCTTAATAACTGCAGCATTATAATAATGCTTAATGCCAGGTAATGTTAGTTCTTCAACTTGGTTCTTCTTCAGAGATATTTTGACAATTCTGAGGCCTTTGAATATTCATGTAAATTTTTGAATCACCTTGTTAATTTCTACTAAAAATCTTTTTGTGATTTTAACATCTATTCTAGGAAAACTATAAACAAACCTGAGGATACTAGACACTTTCACGATATTGAATGCTCTGACTCAAAAAAAGGTGTATCTCTTGTTTTATTTAGGGATTTTAATATTTCTGTCATTAGTTTTTTTGTTTTTTTTTTTTTTTAGTTTTCAGCTTAAGTATATTTCAGGTCACTTTTGATCTGTTATTCCTAATTATTTCATACTTTGATGCTATTGTAAGTGTTTTTTTTTTAGCATGAAGACAATGAATTTTTAATGTTGCTACATTGTCAATACTAAACATTACATAGTTAGAAAAACATCTAATGAATACAAAAATAATTTTTTGATTTATATTTTCCATTTTTTTCTACCCATAAATACATTTTGTACTTACGCAAAATACATCCCTGTAAGAATAACTAGGTCTTTTTCTTTAAACTTTCTCATTAGTGCATAAGCTTTTTATGAGTATAATAACTGTCAGTATTTGCACAGCACTTTGTAATTTATAGAGCATATTCACACTCACTATTCCATTCCATCTTCCCAACTACCCTGTCTGTTAGACAGGGAAGATGTTCTCCCAGATTTACAGATGAAGATGCCATGATCGACATCCATAAAGTTTGTACCATCAGAACCAGATCTCAGGCTAGAACAATAAATTTCTGGTTGTTGCTGGTATATAAAAATGTTATTGAATTTTGCATATTAATATTATGTCCTGTAATTTTGCTAAACTCACATACTGGCATTAATTGATTTTTTTTTTGGTAGATTCCATGGACTTTTACATGAATGATCATGTCATTTGGAAATGAGATGGTTTCATTATTTCTTTCAGATATGAATCCCTTTTATTTCTTTTTCTTTCCTAAATGCCCTTTCCAAAACTTTCAACACAATGTTCAGTAGAAATGATGAGAGTGTATAGCTTTGCCTCATTACTGAACTTAGATGGAAAATGTTCAGTGTTTTGTTTTATGCCCTTTATCAAGTTGAGGAAGTTTCTATTCCTTGTTTTGCTTGTTTTTATTTAAAATAGGTGTTGGATTTTGTCAAATTCTTTTATTTTGCTTTTATTCTTCCCTCCCTCCCCTCCCTGCCCCCTTCCCTCCCTTTCTTCCTTCCTACCTTCCTTCCTTTCTTCCTTCTTTCCTTCCTTCTGTTTTCTTCTTCTTCTTTTTTTTTTTTTTTTTTTTTTGAGACAGAGACTCCCTCTGCTGACCGGAGTGCTGGAGTGCAGTGGCATGATCACGGTTCACTGCAACCTCTGCCTTCAGGGTCCAATCAGTTGTCCTGCCTCAGCCACCCGAGTAGTAGGTGGGATTACAGGCAAATGCTACTACACCTGGTTAACTTTTGTAGTTTTGGTAGAGACAGGGTTTCACCATGATGGCCAGGCTGGTCTCTTGAACTCCTGAGCTCAAGAGGTCTGCCTGCCTTGGCTTCTCAAAGTGCTGGGATTACAGTAGTGAGCCACGGCAACGGGCCTATTTGTTCTTATTTAGACGTTTCAAATAGTGATTTTTATATGTTGATTCTTGAATGTTCACCCAACTTGTATTCCTGATGTATTCCTGATATAACACTTACTCATTATGTTTCATCATTTTTATATACTGAGGTATTGAATTTATGAAAATTGTATTTAGAGGATTTTTAACTTTGTTCATGCAGGATATTTGATGTAGTCTTCTGTTCTTGAAATGAATTTGCTAATGGTATTAGGGTAACACTGTACTCATGAACACAGCAGAGATTCCTCCTGATTAATTTTCTGGTAGAGTTTATGTAGAATTGGTATACATTCTTTCTTCAATTTTTGGTCGAATTAATCACAAAAGCCATCTAGGTTAGGACATTTCTTTGTGGGAAAATAGTAAAATCTTTGTAATAGATATAAGAATACGCAGGTTATCTATTTTTTCTTGATCAAGCTTTGAATTTCTGTATATTTCAGAAAACTTGCCAATTTTATCTAAAATTTTAAATTGATTGCTATGAAGTTAATGATATCTTCTTATTCTATTAATCTATAGCCATATCACATACTTCATTCTTCATAGTGGTAGTTTTTTTCTCTCCTTTTTATTCTGATCAGTCTCACTATAAGTTTATCTATTTCATTATTTTTGCAGACTCATTTTTTCATTTCAAAGATGCTTTATTGTTTTTCTGTATTCTAGTTTAGTTCCTGATCATGATCATTTTTTTCTCCTTATTTTGAGTATAGCTTTTGATTTTTTCTACTTTACTAAAGTTTGAAGTTATTGACTTCAGAAGTTTCTTTTGTCTAATATGTCATGCTTATTAATATTCCCTAAAGTATTGTTTTGCCAATTTCTGTCAATTTGATCATGTTGTGGGTTACATTTTCCTTCATTTCAAAACACATTCTAATTTACCTTTTACTTTTTTTCTTTAATCTTGGATTATATAAAAGTATATTATTGACCGGGCGTAGTGGCTCACACCTGCAATTCCAGCACTTTGGGAAGCCGAGGTGGGCGGATCACGAGGTCAGGAGATCGAGACCATCCTGGCTAACACGGTTAAACCCCGTCTCTACTAAAAAAATAAGATAAAATAAAATAAAATTAGCCTGGTGTGGTGGCAGGCGCCTGTAGTCTCAGCTACTAGGGAGGCTGAGGCAGGAGAATGGTGTGAACCCGGGAGGCGGAACTTGCAGTGAGCCGAGATCCTGCCACTGAACACTCCAGCCTGGACGACAGAGCGAGACTCCGTCTCAAAAAAAAATATATACTTTTAAATGCATTGAGGCTTTTATGGTCCAGAATATGGCCTTTTTATTGTTCTATAAATTATTGAGAAATTATTTTAAAATATCATGGATATTTCAGGCTGTTCGTTGATATTTAAGAATATTGTCATCAATTCTATAGCTTGGGGCATTTGTGCTTGTACCATGTCTTACAATTCACACACAATTCTGAAACATATTACAGTCCATTCTCCTACAATACAGAATAAAATCTTACTATAGACGGATTGTTAACATTTTCAATAATTATGACTTTATTTGAACAGATCTCAAACTAGGAAAATTTAATTTAATTTAATTCCTTGAATTAAATTAAATGATTTACAATATACTAAAGGAAAGAAATCATGCTAAGTAAGTCAGCAGTAACTACAACCAACATAGGTATAAATTAATTCAAGTTATCTTATGTAACCACAGTAAAAATAATTTACAATCTAATAAAAGAAAGGCATCTAGATAATCACTAAGTATTTCAAAACAAAATAATATACATTTTCAATTTTCTGCCTATGGGAAATATTTTATAATTTATTTTGCATTTGATAGGAAGCAGGTTGAATATCACCTTATAAATATTCTCTTGCTATAAAATATTCATTGACTAGGTGATTTTTTTTTAAATTGGAAAGATCTATGACTACATTGGGAGAAAAGCTAATTTTTTTTCCTCTAACTTCCTTTGCTTACTTCCTTGTAAGGTATAACACCGTATAGTGAGGTGAATGCTTATTATCCACTCATGCAAATGGAGCCTTGGAGCTGCAAAAGCTCTGTCTACTACATGTCCCTGTATTTACTATTGCTTTGCAGAAGAATACTAATCTGATGAGTGGTTATGTCAGGAGAAATTGTCGTTCAATTCAGGAATAGCCCTTTCTTTTTATCTCCTCTTCATTTTCCTCTGATCCTCTGCTTCATTCCATGTATCTTGCCAAGCTCTATATTCTGTAAAGCCTGGTGTTAAATATCAGCTTTACAAAATTATATGTAGACCTCATTAAGTCAACTTTCTTATTATCCTGCTGGTTGTTAAAAAATTTAAACAGAAAAGACATCATCTTTCTTTTCTTTTCTGTTTTAGTTTTTTCAAGAATTGATGGTCTCAGTGCTGTATCTCAGTACTTTCTGAACACACACACTTTACAAATGAATTGTGCTATCATCATAAATTAGCATAGTGAACTTTCTTCAGCTGATAATACATTTGCAAATATTTTAGGGGAATATAGGACCCCTCTCCTGGTTTAAGCTAAAGTTCATTCTCTAAGATTTTATCTTTGCTATCCTACACAACATTTACTAAGTACTATATTCATTATAAATTTCTTTTCTCCTAGCTTTATTGAGGTATAGTTGACAATTTTAAAAAATTATGTAATTAAGCTGTATGCCTTGATGATTTGATACATGTACACATTGTGAAATAGTCAAAATCAAACTAATTAACATGTTTATTACCTGGCATAGTTACAATTTTATTTTTCTGTGTGTGTGGTGAGTATGCCTAAGATCTACCCTCTTAGTGAATTTCAAGTATACTACAGTGTTGCTAACTTTAATTACATTGTTGATCAGCAGATCTCCAAAACTTGTTCATCTTGCATTTTTTAATCTTTGTACTCCTTGACCAACACCTCCCAATTTCCCACCCACCACACCATTTCAGCCCCTGGTAACTACCATTCTACTTTCTGTTTCTATGAGTTTAACTATTTTAGATTTAATGTATACATGAGATCGTGCAGTATTTTTCTTTTTGCTTTTGGGTTATTTTAGTTTGCTTAGCGTTCAATGTTGTGGCAAATGGCAGAATTTCCTTCTTTTATAAGGCTAAATAATATTCCATTGTTTACACATAATATATAATAACAATTTTATTTTATTAGGGAAATAATATGTTATTAGGAATATAGGAAATGTATATATTTTATATATATTTGATGCAAAGGTTATTGGCAGCAACACCTCCTGCAGTCAGAAATACTCTTCAACTTTCCGCTCCCTAAAAACTTAACTGCTAATGGCCTACTGTTGACTGAAAGCAGTATCAATGATATGAGAATCAATGAATACATATTTTATATATTTTACATATTATATACTCCTTACAATAAGTAATCTAGAGACAAGCAAATGTTATTAAGAACATCATAAGGAAATGAAAATATATTTACTATGCATTAAGTCATTAAGTGAAAGTGGTCATCATACAGATCCTCCTCATCAACTTCACATTGAGTAGACTGAGAAGGAGGAAGAAGAAGAGGGGTTGGTCTTGTTGTCTTAGGGATGGCAGAGGCAAAAGAAAATACCTGTATAATTGGACCTGCATAGTTCAAACCTACGTTGTTCAGGGGTAAGCTGTGTATATGTATTTCTTTATTAATTAATCTATCAAAGGAAATTAGATTGTTTCCATATCTTAGCTGGATATGAGTGAGTGATGCTGAAATATTTATGTGAGGGCAGATAACTCTGTGAGTTGCTGATGTGATTTCCTTTAGATATACACAAGATGCGGGATTGCTGAGTCATAGAGTAGTTCCATTTTTAATCTTTTTGATGAGCCTGAATAATATTTTCCATAATGACTGTACAAATTTACATTCTCTATAACCACGTACAAGGATCCATTTTCTCTATATCCTCGACAACACTTGTTATGGTTCATCTTTCTATCAGTAGGCATTCTAATAGGTGTCAGATGTTATCTCACTGTGGTTTTGATTTGCATTTCCTTGGTTATTAGTAATACGGAGCATGTTTTTATTTACTAGTTGGCCACTTTTATGTCTTCTTTTGAAGAAACATCTATTCATCTTGTTTTCCTACTTTTAATCAAGTGATTCTTTTTTTTCTCTTTTTTATTTTTTGCTATTGAGTTGTATGACTTGCCTATATATTTTAGGTGTTAATGCCATATCAGATGTATTGTTTGCCGATATCTTCTTCCATTCAGTAGGTTGTATTTTCACTTTGGATTTTTTCCAAGAGTGAAAAAATGCGCTTCCTTTGCTGTGCAGGAGGATTTTCGTTTGATGCGATCTTGTTTGCCCACTTTTACTTTCGTTTCCTGTGCTTTCAGGGTAATATCCTCCATATATATATATATATATATATGTATACATATATATATGTATATATATGTATATATATATACACATATATATGTGTGTGTGTGTGTATGTATATATATATGTATGTGTGTGTATATATATGTATGTGTGTGTGTATATATATATATAGCCCAGATCAATGCCAAGAAGTTTTGTCTGCATTTTCATCCAGGAGTATTACTGTGTCAAGTTTTATGAGTAAACCTTTAATGCATTTTGAGCTGACTTTTATATATGGTGTGAGATGAAGGTCCAGTTACATTTCTCTGCAAGTGCATATTCAGTTTTCCCAGTACGAGTTTTTGAAGAAACTATTCTTGCTCTATTATGTGTTCTTGGCATGATTAAAGAAGATCAGTTGACCCTAGATGTACAGCCTTATTTCTCATCTCTCCAGTCCATTTTATTAATCCATATGTCTGTTTTCATGTCAGTACTACACTGTTTTGATCGCAATAACCTTATAATATATTTTGAAATCAAGAAGTGTGATATGGCCGGACACGGTCGCTCATGCCTGTAATCCCAGCACTTTGGGAGGCCGAGGTGGGGGGATCACAACGTCAAGAGATCGAGAACATCCTGGCCAACATGGTGAAACCCCATCTCTACTAAAAATACAAAAATTAGCTGGGCGTGGTGTTGCACACCTGTAGTCCCAGCTACTCGGGAGGCTGAGGCAGGAGAATCGCTTGAACCCAGGAGGTGGGGGTTGGAGTGAGCCGAGATTGTGCCATTGCACTCCAGCCTGGTGACAGAGCGAGACTCCATCTCAAAAAAAAAAAAGAAAAGAAAAGAAAAAGAAAAAAACATGTGGTGTGTTTAGCTTTATTCTTGAGATTGCTTTGGATATTTGTGGTCTATTGTAGTTCTAAAAGAATTGTAGAATTATCTTTTCTATTTGTGTAACAAATGCATTGGTATTTCGATAGTGTGTTTCTTAATATAATTGAAGATATAAGGCTAGATAGTTAGCATTCTGCTTCCAGTACTTATGAGAACACTATCGAAAACACGGTAACACGTTCCCTTGTTAATAAATGCTATGGAAGAAGTTCTGTACGCGTAAAAGCAGCTTATATTTATTTACAAAGACTTTTGAACAAGTTTTGGCAAAGTTATGAATTCCTTTCACTTGAAATATTAGAATGAGCATATGTTATCCTTTTTCAATAATTATGACTTTATTTGAACAGATCTCAAAATTGGAAAATTCATTGAATTAAAGAGAAAATGATTGTCGTTATGTATAGTCTGTTAATACACTTTGATTTTTTGAAGTTATAAAAAATTATTTTAGTTCTCTCATAAGTTCAGATGATAATTTTCCTTTTTCTTGAGACACTTGTCAATGACTGACTTTAGGGTAAAAATAATTTTCTATGATTGTATTCAATTTTCTATGCTCTCAAATAGCTTTTATAACCTTTGTTTTCCAGATGGAATAATAGTACTCACTTAAAAGACTGATCTTGAAAAATATTTAAGGCTTGATCTTGAATGCCAAACTATTTCATCAAAGGTATCTGGTGTGACTTCTATTATCAAACCAAACTTAGCCATTGTATTCTCAAATTACTCATTTTATATAGATTCACCAGTTTATTAATACTAATTTCCATGTTCTCATAAGGTTTTTAAAATTGCAGTATCACAGCCATATATATATATTTCCTTTCTAATACTCATATGAGTGCATTTCTGTGAATATAGCTATATATCCTTGTAAGGATTTTTTGATCATATTTTAGAAAGACATCTATTTTATTCATGAGTTCATTTAACTAATATTTATTTCTATTGACCAGAAAAAACTAGTGTACCAAACTTTTCAATATGAAATATTCCTATTTACTTAAGCTGATGTGTTTTTGTCAATGAATTCTAATTTTATCTCATTAATAATACTCTATTTTATTAATGTTTTCATGATATACCATTCCTATTCCATTATTTTCTATATGTCTGTTTTTTTAATGGTTTTGTTATGAAACCATGATAGCTCAATTATTTTTAACTCAAACAGAATGTCAATGCATTTTAATGGGAAAATTTGTTCCATTTCCATTATAATAATCATGTTCCTCATGTTTTCACTTTTCTTTTTTTTTGTTGTTGTTGGAATGAATTTTCTTCTTACTTTCTGTTTTCTTCTAATATTTTGAAAATGAAACAGCATGCATTATTGTTTTCTAGAAATTAAACACCGTATAACACATGTAAGCACAAACGTTAAACATATATGCCGCATTTATTCTTACAGTGTACTCTCAAATCTTACCATGCACATTTAACAGTTTTTCTTAAATGTAGACATATTTTTTATCTGCATGCAAAAAAGGCAAAAATATTTTACTTTACCCCACTTTCTCCATCCATGTCATTCAACTGTGAGATCAGGTAGGATTCTTTTATTTGGAGATTTTATATACAGACGTACATAAAATTCATGTTTGTGTAAATTTAAACATATCTTTGGTTGCTTTCCCTATTCATGATTACATTTTTACTATTGTATTTTGCTGAGAAAATGTCCATTTACTGCTTTACCTACTCCAATAATCATTTGTGATTACATAATATTATTACATATTATATAATTATATGATGACACATTACATAGTTGATTATATAACATCTCAGTATATCATGCATATACACACACAAATGAGAGACATTATTTCATTTTTTCTTCTTGGGTAGTATGCTCTATGAATCTTTAAATGTCTCAGCATAAAAATGTTTTATCTTGCTCTCACATTTATATAATAATTGGATTGCTGAATTTTCAACCAAAATTATTTCCCTCCAAACTTCCATCGTGTCTCTACAGCTGGTCTAGCTATGAGGGTCTCCAGTGTCAGTCCTTCTGTTTCTCTCTATGGGTTTTTATAGCTCTTTTTCTTATTTTTGGAGTTCAGGGATTGCACTGAGCTATTTTCCTTCATCCTGCAGAGCCTGTTGGAGCCTTTCCAATATGAGGCTGCTTATTTTGGACACACACACACACGCACATACACACACATACCTGTGTTTCCTTTTTATCTCACTTATTTTCTCCTTTAACCCTAATTACAAAATTATGAAAATCTTATGTATTTTTTCTTATGTTATATTTTACATATTTTTTCTTATGTTATAATCCTATGTTATATTTTCTTAACATATTTCTGTTTATATATTACCTATCAGGATTTTCTTATTGTTGCATTGTGAGAAAATTTTAGCTCCATCATTTCTTTCCCAAATATAATCTATAATTGCACCCTTTCAAAGTCAGTACATGTGAGTTTCTGTTTTATTACAACATTGAGTATATAATTTCTGAGATTTGAAGTTCGTTCTGTTTTATCAGTAGACTCTGTTGATACAACCTGCCAGCAGTGACTCTGAAGGCAAGATATCCTTCTGTTTTGTGAGGCACACCAGGCAGTGATCTGGAAGTTCCTGTCATGGAGATTTCCTCCTTCTTCTGAGCATTGACAGCTACCAAATGTCCTGCTCTGCTGCTGCCATCTTGCAGCCATGGTAGTTACTGTTTTTGACTTTAAAAAGACAACAGTTCTATCTGCTGCTGGGCAAGCAAAGCGGAGGGAAAAGGTAGATCCTCTGCGGCTTTCCGGACGCAGCACTGAATAATGGCTGCCTGGGGTCCTCCTGATTCTCTTCCTGCCCCTATTTTGGAGAAGCTCTTCAATACTTGCCCCTTTTGCTGCAGTGTGTCTCTACATATCCCAGACTGTTGTTTTCTCCTCTGACAAACCCTGTATCTTCTATATTTTAAGGATCTTTATATTTTTTGTTTTCCTCCTGAAGATCCTGCCTTTGATTTTTCCTCCACACCCCACTGTCAATTCTAGGGATTTGGGTAAGAAACAGAATTGTCATTTGTCATCTATATCTTATTTTCTTTGTTTCCTCAGCCCTTATACTCACATTTCATGGGTATTCATTTTGTTTTTTATTCAATTTGTTTATTTTTTCTTTTAAATACCAAACATCTGCAGTTAGCATAGCTAATTGTGGAACTTATTTTTGGAACTATGATGGTCAAATATGATAAATAGCTTCTCATCAGTGTATTTAAAATAATTGCCCTAGGAAAATTAAATTATTTATGTATACATGTAGATATGTTGCATATTTTATTAGAAACTATAGATATAACTTATTACAGAAAAAAAAAAGAAATGCCAAGATGTATTTACCAGCCTTCTGAAACAGACTACCGTTTAGTTCCCTGATGTCGAGTTCATTGGAGACTCAGTGATTCCAACAGCAAATGAATTTTTGTGATAGATAGCCTAAAGCTGTTCTGGGGTTTAGAGGTTGGTACTTCATTAATTGAATTCTTTTGGGCATGATGTTATTCAACCTACTCTCTCCAAGACACCAAATCTTTAATTAGTTACTTACCACAAACATATATTTAACACCCTTAAGTAGGATGATTTTCTACTAAGGCCAGATACAGTTTTAATTGTAAACTCTCAACAGTAGAAGCTTTTCCACATTATTTATTTCTTCTGAGTCAGAATAAAATAGCTGGAAAACATGTTCATTTTTCTATTGTAAAATGAACATGTTCAGAGTAAAAGTCTATTACTCTGAAATACGTGTAGGTCTAGCATAAACTCATTATTATTTTCATTAACAGGACCAGAATTTACCTTTATTATCAGGGTTGCTCTAATTTATTTTAACTTGTTTTACCCCCACATCACACCCCTTCTGAGATCCAGCGTTGCAAAGATAAAAATAATATTAAAATAAAATAAAAGCTCTATTTAGTACGAGAAAATGAGAGATGAGGACTTGGTTGATTAGGGAATTTTTTTTTTTTTTTTTTTGAGACGAAGTTTCACTCTTGTTGCCCAGGCTGGAGTGCAATGGTGCGACCTCAGCTCAAGGCAACCTCCACCTCCTGGGTTCAAGCAATTCTCCTGCCTCAGCTTCCCGAGTAGCTGGGGTTACAGGCAGGTGCCACCAGGCCCGGCTAATTTTGTATTTTTAGTAGAGATGGGGTTTCTCCATGTTGGTCGGGCTGGTCTTTAACTCTTAATCTCAGGTGATCCGCCCGCCTCCCAAAGAACTGGGATTACAGGCATGAGCCCCCCCCCCGCCTGGCCGATTAGGGAAGTTTTGAATAGGATACTTTCCTTTTTTAAGACCTTATCTTCTAACTTTAAGTATGCCTCACACATTTCATCTTTGGTGGCCTCTCTATCCCATTCTTGAGGCCATGTGCTCTCATTGATACATCCGGATGTCACAAGCCCATTATCTCTAAATTGACATTAACCCCAAAACACATCTCTTTCCTTTTTCCCTTCCTTGTGCCCTCAACAAATTTTCATTGCTTTAAAACTCTTGGATATAAACAAAAATTAAGTTTTTAAAAACCTAAATCAAAAGTAAAAAAAATTGAGTGATTTGATTTAATTCTGGAAAAGATATAGACAAATATCGTCAACATAAATATATAAAAATTTTAAGCAACATGGCAATTTTAGTTTTTGGATGGTTAGGAAGCTGTCTTTAAATCAAATTTTACATTGAAACAAACTTGCATCCAAGGAATAAAGACTACATGATCTTGGTGAATTAACTTTTTGATGTGCAGCTGGATTTCTTTTGCTAATGTTTTCTTGAGGATTTTTGCCTCTATGTTTATTAGGGATATTGGCCTGTTGTTTCCTTTTTTTGTTGTGTCTTTGCCAGATTTTGGTATCAGTGGAAGTTAAGCCTTGGGTACATGTAAAGAGGGGAACAGTAGATGCCCAAGTCTCCAGTAAGAGGAAGAGAGTGGGGCTAGGTCTGAAAAACTTCCTATTGGGTAGTTTCACTGTGTTCACAATCTGAGTGCTGGGATCAACAGAAGTCCAAACCTCAGCATCACACAATATACCCTCGTAACAAATTTGCACAAGTACACCCTGAATCTAAAATTAAAATTTATGTGTATACAGGCACACACACACGCGCGCGCGCACACACACACACACACACACACACACACATATATATATATATTTGTTTTTGTTTTTGTTTTTAATTTTTTTGGCCAGGCATGGTGGCTCACACCTGTAATCCCAGCATTTTGGGAGGCACAGGTAGGTGGATCACTTGAGTTTAGAAGTTCAAGACCAGTCTGTGCAACATGGCAAAACCCCCAACTCTACAAAAAATACAAAATTAGCTGGGTGTGGTGATGGGCGCTTGTAGTTCCAGCTAATCTAGAGGCTGAAGTGGGAGGATGGCTGGATCCCAGGAGCCGGAGGTTACAGTGAGTCAAGACTATGCCACTGCGCTCCAGCCCAGGTGACAGAGCAAGACCTTGTCTCTAATAATAATAATAATAATAATAAGATATCTCAATTACCCTCTAACTTGGAATTTTTCCATTTTTTTGCAATACATGGCTAAAATCCTATTTTGAAATATTTTAAAAAATAGTCCAAAGATTAACTTATTTGTCAATTTAAAAATTCAGCAATTAATGTTTGTAATTTTTAAGCAAAATTGTTATAAAGTTATTAATTTTGGTTCATGATTATATATTATTTATTCTTTAATAAGATTATTTAATTCTCATAACCGCACATGAAGTTAAGCCGCTAAGCTATTTGTTTTGACCTGTTGAATTTAAGTCAGATCTCTTTATCCAAATACCAGGAGAATCACCAAATAGTCAGTTTTAGTTCATATTTCTCTACAAAGATTTAAAGTACTCAAACAAGAATATATAAGCTAAATTCAACAGTAAGAAGTTCTTATTTCCAGTTAACTTACTGATAACTTTTGAGGAGGTTGAGTGAGCTAATGGAAAGTTAAATAGGCCGGAAGAAGAAAACATGGGAGTTAAATGATCAGGTTTCTTTTTGGTTCCTTTACTCTTGGCTGCCCTCAGAAACAAAATGGTTTGCAGAATCGACACTGGAGGTTAGATCTATGTTTCTAGATTTTCAATATGAAAAATGATAAGTATTATAAAACTAAATTATTTCCTTTGAAACAGACATAAGTGAAATATACATATTAGAATATTAAAATAGGAATTCAAAGTAATAAACTATTACATATATAGTTTAAACTAAATATATGCACGATATATGATAATTTATAAGACATATGTATGTTTTTCTGTTTTGCAAAATTAAATACAGAAATACCATGAAAATATTGTATATTAGGTTCCAGACCACTGCAATCAAGTGAATGTTGTAATAAAGTGAGTCACATAAATTTCTTGGATTCCCAGTGCATGCAAAATTTATGTTTACCCTATACTGTAGTCTATTAACTGTACAATAGCATTACATTTAAACAAATATATATATATATATATACCTTTTAGAAAAGTACTTAATTTCTAAAAAATACTACAGATCATCTGAGACTTCAGCAAGTCATATTCTTTTGGCTGGTGGAGGGTGTTGCGTCAATGTTGATGACTGCGTACTGATCAAGTGTGGTGGTGATTGCTAAAGGTTTGGGTGGATGTGGCAATTTCTTAAAATAATACAACAACAAAGTTTGCCACAAGAATTGATTCTTCCTTTCACAAAAGATGTCTTTGTAGCTTGCAATGCTGTTTGATAGCATTCTATCCACAGTACAACTTCTTTCAAAATTGGAGTCAATCCTCTCAAACCCTGCTGCTGCTTTATCAACTAAGCTTATGTAACTTTTCTAAATCTTTTGTTGGCATTTCAACAATATTCACAGCATCATCACCAGGAATAGATTTCATTTCAAAAAACTACTTACTTTCTTCATCCATAAAAAGCAACTCCTCGTTTGTTAAAGTTTTGTCATGAGATTTCAGCAATCAGTTACATCTTCAGGCTCCACTTCTAATTCTAGTTCTCTTGCTATTTCTACCTCATCTGCAGTTACTTCCTCCACTGAAGTCTTGAATCCCTCAAAGTCATTCATGAGGACTTTCTCTTCCAATTCCTGTTTATGTTGGTGTTGTGACCTCCTCCCATAAATCATGAATGTTCTAAGCGGCATCCAAATTGGTGAATCTTTTACAAAAGACTTTTCAATTTATTTTGCTCAGATCCATCAAAAGAATCATTACATATGGCAATTATAGCCTTATGAGAATTATTTCTTAAAATATGAGAGTCGAAATTCAAAATTACTCCTTGGTCCATGGGTTATAGAATAGATACTGTGTTAGCAGACACAAAAATAACATTAATCTCCTATACATCTCCATCAGGAGTATTGTAAAAGAGCAGCAATACTTCAAAAGGAATCTTTTATCTTAATCAGTAGGTCTCAATAGTGAGCTTAAAATATGCCATAAACCATGATGTAAATTGATTTGCTAATATTCAACATTTGTTTTTCTTTTATAGAGCACAGGCAGAGTAGATTTGGCATGATTCTTAAGGGTCCTAGAATTTTTTAAATAGTAAATGAGCATTGACTTCAACTTAAAATTCCCAGCTTCATTAGCACCTACCAAGAGAATCAGCCTGTCCTTTCAAGATTTGAAGCCAGCCATTAACTTCTGCTCTCTAGCTATAGAAGTCCTAGATGACATCTTCTTTCAATATAAGGCTTTTTGTCTACCTTAAAAAAACTGTTGTTTACTGTCTGCATCTTCATCAATCATTTAAGCTAGATCTTCTGTTAATATATAACTTGTTTCACCTTGCACTTTTATGTTTTGAAGATGACTTCTTTCCCTAAACCTCATGAACCAAACTGCTAGCTTCAAACTTTTTTTCTGCAGCCTCCTCACCTCTTTCAGCCTTTATGGAAAAGAGAGTTGGGGCCTTGTTCTGAATTAGGCTTTGACTTAAGGTAATACTGTGGCTGGCTTTATCTTCTATTCACATCACTAAAGCTTTTTGTCATATAAGTAAGTAATAAGAATGTTTTACTATCTTATCATTTGTGTGTTCACTAGAGTAGAACTTTTAATTTACTTCAAGAACTTTTGCTTTGCATTTACAACTTTGCTAACTGGTGGAAGTAGCCTAACTTTTAGCCTATTTTGGATTTAGACATGCCTTCCTCACTAAGCTTAGTCATGTCTAGCTTTTGATTTAAACAGATAGGCATGTGCTATGGTTTGGCTGTGTCCCCACCCAAATCTCTGCTTAAATTGTAGCTCCCCTAATCCCCACATGTCATAGGAAGGACCTAGTGGGAGGTAATTGAATCACAGGATAGGGTTTTTCCTGCACTGTTCCATGATAGTGAATAAGTCTCATGAGATCTGATGGTTTTATAAAAGGCAGTGCTCCTGCACACGTTGTCTTGACTGCTGACATGTAAGAAGCGACTTTGCTCCTCCTTTGCCTTCCACCATGATTGTCAGGCCTCCCTACCCATGTGGAACTGTGAGTCCATTAAACCTCTTTTCTTTATAAACTACCCAGTCTCTGGTATTTCTTTATAGAAGTATTAAAATTGAATAATACAATATGCAATTCTTTCTTTCACTTCAACACTTAGAGGCCATTGTAGAATCATTTATTGGCTTCATTTCAATATTGTTGTGTCTTAGTGAATAGGGAAATCTGAGAGGAGGGAAGAGACACAGGGGAACGGCTTGTCAGTAGAGCAGCCAGAACACACCACATTTATTAATTGTCTTATATGGGCAGAATTTATGGCACCCAAAAATTACAATGGTAACATCAGTGATCACCATAACAGATAAAGCAATAATAAAAATTTTGAAATATTGTGATAATTACCAAAATGTGACACAGAAACACAAAGTGATCACATATTGTGAGAAAAATGGCACCTATATATTTGCTGGACTCTGAATTGCCAAAACCTTAAATTTTTAATAAACAAAATACCTGCAAAGCACAATAAAGCAAAGTGCAATAAAACAAGATTTTTCTATACCTACGCTGTAATACTACTATACAAAATTAATCCAAATGAACTATGCAGGAGTTAGAGTTATACTCAAATTTATAATTTTCTATTTAAGGAGAGCAAATTAGAGAACAATTTACTGTAGGGTTTAAAGTTGAATTTAGAACAAGTTAATTTCACAAGCATTTATTTTGAAAGAATTTTATTTAAGACAGCAAGAATTTATGATGTCTAAGTAGCTAATGTCATATGTTTCAGTTACTATGAAACAAAGTATATATCTTTTTAAGTCATTAGTGACTATCTTGTCCTGTAAATAATTTCCACCACTTCCTCCACCAAACCTATTTTCAAATAAGTCAATTTTGTCATTCGTTTCTTGAATTTTTAATTCATCAAGAGTGTATGGAAATATTTATTACTTATACACTTAAGGTCTCTAAGGCAAGGAGGCCAGCCTTCTCAAGCAAGTTCACACTGCATGAGACAGCAAGGACAGAAGACAGGCTCAGGGTTCTTTTTATGACTAAGGACAGAGCAGAGGTGATATTTTCCCCATATAGGCATGCGCTTGTGTGGTTTAAATCTCCCACTGGCAGCAGGGCAAGGAGCACCCAACATTCTTATCAGCCTGCCCAGATGCAGGGCTGCAGGGAAGAGGCAGGAGTGAGGCTTAATGGCTGTAGTTTTTTACAGCAAAAAAAAAAAAAAAAAAAAAAAAAAAAATGGAATCTGACTTCTTATTACAGACAGTCATTTAAGGGAAGTTTACAGCAACACTGCACCTGGAGACAACTGATGATTAAGTTAGGTTTCCCCCATGGAAATAGTTCAGCTGCTAATTACCATTCATTCTGCTTCCACCTAAGAGCTGAAGGGCTGTGACTGTAAGGCTTATGTCTAGGCCAGGGCATTTTCTGGGATATAAAGACGGGATAATGCTTGCTCCAAGAGGCCAGAGAAAGGTACAAAATACCCTTGTGAAGACTGAAGCCTGTGGGGACAGTTCACTCAAATTCCAGCCTCATTGGAATAAAGCTGGATTTTCAAGTCCTGACAATATCCTCTTCTACCCCAAAGCAAAGAATCAGACATGTTTTAAAATGCAGCTCAGCTGCAAAGATGAGTTCACAGAAAAGAATTTACGAGTTGGTGAAGTAAAAATACCATGGCACAGAAAAGCTTTTATGTGAAGATGCACAGAATAGGCAGAAAAGAAAACAAAACTATTATATTCCTAATTGAAAACATATAGTCTGACCTCCATACCTCTGGGTTCCACATTTGTGGATTCAACCAAACACAAATCGAAAATATTAAGAAGAAAACAATAAAAAAATACAAATTTAAAGACTATAACAATTATTTACATAGCGTTTACATTTTATTTGGTATTATAAGTAATCAAGATTTACCATTTATGTGAGGATGTGTGTATATTATATGCAAACACTAAGTGATTTTATGTAAGGGACTTGAACATCTATCAACATTTTGGTATCTAGAGGGTCCTGAAAATAATCCTCTGCAGATACCAAGAGACAACTGTATATATGTCAGATTGCTCTCCAAAACCATTGTATTTATCTATATTCACACCAAGAATTTCTCTGAAATCTCAAATCCTCCTCCACACTTGTTATTGTCTACCTAAAAAAATTGCCGGTCTGATGTGAAACTAATATTTTAATTTTATGTATCTACATATTTAGCAAGATTCAATATTGCTTCATAAATTAACTGGTCATTTGAATTTCTCTTTCTGTGTAATACCAGTCATTTTCTTTGCTCAGTTTTCTCTTAGTTTATATGACATTTAAAAATAGTTTTTGAATTACTGTCATATTATGGATTTAAAGATGAAGTTTGTTACAGTATTACAAATATTGTTTTTGTCCTGATATTGGTCTTTATTTATTTTAATTTTAAATGAGGCATCTTTAGTTCAAATATTTTATTTTTTATCAAAATACCCCTCTTCCCTTATTTATACTTTTTGTACCTTTTAAAAATCAATGTTGCTTGTAATTATTTATTAAAAATATTAAATTTCCCATTTAATTTGAAAATTTTAAATTTTAAAATTATGCTTCACATGCATTTTATTGTATTAGTCTGTTTGTGTTGCTATAAAGAAATACCTGAAGCTCAGTAATTTATGGAGAAAAGTGGTTTATTTGCCTCACAATTCTGTAAGTTATTCAAGAAGCATGGTGCTGGCATCTGACTTGGCTTGTGGTGTGGGCTTCATGCTTCTTCCACTCATGGCAGAAAATGGAAGGAAACCAGCAAAAGTAAGAGAGCAGGGAAGTGTCAGGCTCTTTTTAACAATTAGCTCTTTCTGGAACTAGTACAGGCAGACGCCACTCATTACTATAAGGACAGCACCAAGCCATTCATGAAAGATCTGCCCACGTGACACAAACACCTCCTATTAATAGGCAGGTCTTAAGACCTACCTCCAACATTGAGAATTAAATTTCAACATGAGATTTGGAGGGTCAAATATCTAAACTATAGCAGGTCTGAATCCATATAGAACATTCTTATAAGCTGTATTTTTATTATTGTAGCTGTACTAATAAACATTGTAAGTATTTCCTTTATATTCACTATGAAATATTGCTCGAAAACCTAGTTGTTTCTAAAAGCTTTGTGATAGCATGAAACAATATTAAATAATCTAGTATGCAAACTGAAAATTTATAAAATTTACAGCCAAAGGACCAATGTAAAGAATATTACTTTACAGAGCATAATAAGTACAAAAAAGGGAAAAATTACATTTTGATGACATTATAATTGGTTAATCAGATTATTAAAATTGATATAAAACACTATGTTTAATGTATTATTATGCTTAGCAGTTCATGTTTCCTGAGTACCATTTATGTCCTACATACCCACAACAAAAGATACTTAAATGTGTGGCAGGTTGAATAATGGCTTCCTCAAATGTCTACATACTAGGTTTTGGAATCTGGAAAATGTAAATTTACATGACAAAAGATATTTTACAGATGTTAAGATGTTACCCTAAATTATCTAGGCCTGCCCAATCTAATCATTGAGTTCTTAGAAAAATAGAAACTTTACTTGCTGAGTTCAGGGTCAGGAGGATATGCAACTACAGAAGAATATTCAAAGAGATAAAATGCTGCTGACTCTGAAGATGGAGGAAAGGAGCCACCACCAAGAAATGTGTGCAGTTCTAGAAACTCAGAGAGCTTAGGAAACAGATTTTCCAAAGAGTCTCCTGGAAAGTAATGAAGACCTGCCAACACCTTGATGTTAGCCTGATGAGACCTGTTCTGAATTTTGAATTTATTGAACTGTAGAAAAATAAAATAAAGTTGCTATAAACCAGTAAGTTTCTAGTAATTATTGCTTAAAACATAAAAATTAAAACAAAATGCAAGGAGAGAACGAAAAACACGGGGGAGGGAGGGAAGAAGTAACACAATGCTACTCCCCCTGGTGAAAATGTATTTCTATAATCCCAAGTTAAATTCTAGTAATTTATTCCATAATTCTCTTAAAACTTTAGCTCCTTCTCTAATTTCAAAAATGTGCAAATAAATGGGAAATCCTAAATCATCTCCTTGAGCCTCTGACATAAATGACAATAAATATTATAGAAATGTATAGTGAATGCTTATACATTATGCCAGACAAATGAGGTTAAGAAAAGTAGCATTATCAATATGAATCTAGACACTGATATTCTGATAAATAAAGCAAAGTGACACAAAGCACATAGGCATAATTCCACTGGCAGGCAAAAATATGACCTTGAACACTCTAAATACTCCTATCAATCATCCCATCAATAAATTAAAATATATTATCTAGTCCTCTTGTAGCAGGTGGTATGAAAATAGAATGTATAACAAAATTTGAGGAAGTGCTGTTTGCTCAGAGAGGTTACATCTTTGTTAAATAAATAGTGATTTGTCAAGTATAAAATCAGACTAATTAATTATAAACTGTTATAGGCATAACTGCATTTTGTTTATATCTGAAGTAATATTTCAGTTTATTTTCTATATGTCTAACGACAAAGTGACCTGATATAAAAGGAAATATTCTTATTTGTCCAGAATGTAGTTGGTAAAAATTAATGTCAATAAATACTACAATATGTTTATTAACATGTATATGTATGAAACCAAAGTAATCAGAAAGCACAATACAATATAAGTTCAGTATTTTTTTGAGTATGAATGCATATATTTATTTGACCTTGTTGAGACTGATGATTTATTTAAGGTAGCTAATATCAGTAAACAATCCTGCTGAATAGAAATTCTTGTAAGTTTAGAAGTGGATTGTGTTTCTCAGTGAAGTCTGTTTTTGTCAGAACATTATCTCCTAGAAAATAATTATTGACTTCAGTAAAAAGCATGATGTGATCATACATAAATAAAATATAATTATTGATTATAGGCATTGTGATAATTTTTCATCATCCTATAAAACATAAATGTTATAGTCTAAGTCAATTAAATATTTAAGGTACAGATTATACTCTCCAAAATAACAAATTTGATGGCAGAAGCATTAATAACATATCAGAAAAAAATTTCTTAAATTTAAGCAATTAAGAGAAACTTATTTCAAGTACATACATCTTAAATTTTTTTCATTTGGTTTAATGCAGAAATCTGTTTTAGTGTAGTATGTCACTTATTAAATGTAATAAACCAAAATAATCATATTTGATTTATTTGAATTGATAGAAGCAGCATTTAGGGTTAGCACACATCAAAAATAATCAGAGAACACAATAATTTTAACCCATTTTTACTTCATAAACTAATAAATTAAGAACTATCTAGAATGCAGCATACATATGAAGTAACTCATAGTATATATTCTTATACCAACATAATTCCAAAATTAACATTACACAATTACAAAATATATCTGACAGTTCATTTTATTTTGAATGCAATTATTTGAATGTAGTTTTTCAGTAGCCAATGAAGCTCATGCCTGATTGCACTTATTAAATTATAAAATGCCTTATTCGCTTCATGTCCTTTCATTGATTTATGATTTCTTTTCCTTTAAAAAGATTTTCATGGCACAGTGGGGTAAAGATAGACATTTATGAAATTTTATTTCTGGGGATTTTCTTATTCAGAGCTTGTTTGATGTTTGACATGAAGTTAAATACAACACACAACATGATTTCTTGCCTTATTCTATATCCTCACGTGACATTCTGTAGGCTTTATTGTGAACTGAAATCAATGTATTGAGTATAGAATATCAACTTTAGCTGAAAAAGTAGATGTTGAAAACAAAATTTATGAGCACTGTTCTTCTCTGTGTTATTTGATCATAACAAATTATCATAGTTAGTATGAACAATAAACATTGATTTTTAGCAAGTTGATAGATCTAAATGTAATACAAGATCATCTATGTAGTTTATTGAATTAAAAAGTAAAGTTGATATTGAGAACACATATAAATATAATTAAAATACCTGAGCCCCTTCCAAGATGAGAGACTAACTGGATTTTATTAAAATATATTTTCAAGTTAAGAATGATAATGAGACTATAGTTTATAGTACGGAGAATTTTTATTGAAAGCTATGTTGTATATTTTATGTGACATTAATATTATATTCATATGATTGATTACAAAAAGCAAGGTGCTTAAGAAAACTGATCAGAGAGCTTTTTTAAAGTTATATCTAGTAATGAAAAAGAGCTGAAATAAAGCAATCTGGGCCTTTTTTACAGACTTAAAATATTTTGTTGAAACAAAAATAGAATTCTACACTTACAGGGGAGCTTCTTTTCAAAATGTACTCAAATTTTTTTAAAAAAATCTACACTGACATCAAACACTTACATCTAAACATCTACACTTAAACCAAACATCTACACTTACAGAAGAGCTTCTTTTCAAAATATACTCAAATGTTTTCAAAACATCTCAATCTTTAGTTAATATTCTGTTTCATACTTTTTTCTATTCTTTACATCACCTAAAAAGTAGGTGTTCAATGTCAATAAATAACTGCTGTTCTGGAAAGTACAAAACAGCCTCATTAAATCATATATCATTAACTTCTGTCAAAATGTCTTTTGATATACAACGGTAACTTCTGTCAAAATGTCTTTTGATATAAATCTCTCTCCTTCCTCCACTTTCCTTCTCCCTCCCTCCCTCTCTCTCTTTCTTCCTTTCCCTTTTCTCCTTTTTTTTGTGTATGTGAATTTTCTTTCACACTATGGGCATCTATTGTTCATGCTCTTTTCAACAATCTGATTATCTTCCAATGTTGATAATAATATACAAACCGTGCAACAAACAATCCAAAATGCAGTGGCTTAAACCACAACCATTTTCTTATATTTCACTCTTTTGTGGGAGAGGAATTTGCACAGGATTCAAATGGATGATTCTTTCATTCTGTGTGGCATAAAAATAGTTCAGCTGGGCATATTCTCTTTAACTGGTGGATTGACAGGTCTGAAGGATTTTGGGCATGCTGCAAGGCTGGGCTTATCTGCAGAATGCTTAAATATGGTTTCTTAGGTAGGATGGGCTCAGGGTTGTCCTTGCAACTGGCTCGATGTCTCAATAGCAATTGTGTAGTGAATCTGCAATAACTTTTATGATCAACCTGAAGAATATTGTATGTACTCCAGTGATTCAAGGCAGTCACTCACCCTTTCTGCTCCAATTAAATTTTTAGAAAGAAGACAGAGACCTGGACTCTTTATGGAAGAAGTGTCAAATTGTTTGTAGACATGCTTTTAAAATATCATGACTAGTTTTTAAACAACCGCATTGTCTCACTGTGTATAAATTAACTAGAAGTTGCTCTCTTTAGATAAGTATTTATTAATTTCAGATTTTTGTTTAATTGAATTTTGCCTTGTTTTGTTTTGTTTTTGTTTTCAGATGGAGTTTTGCTCTCATTGCCCAAGCTGGAGTGCAATGACACGATCTCTGCTCATTGCAACCTCCATTTCCTGGGTCCAAGCAATTCTCCAGCCTCAGCTTCCCGAGTAACTGGGATTACAGGTGATCACACCCACGCCTGGCTAATTGTTGTGTTTTTAGTAGAGACAGGGTTTCACCATGTTGGCCAGGCTGCTGTAAAACTCCTGACCTCAGGTGATCTGCCCACCTCAGCCTCCCAAAGTGCTAGGATTACAGGCACGAGCCACCACACCTGGCCAATTGAAATATTTTAATATACACATTTATGTAGCAATTTTTTTCACTGCTATACATTTTTCTTAGATCATTCGAAGAGTGTTTTATTAAGTAGAACTTAGTGGAACAACAATTATACACATTTAAATTATTGATATACTATACAAAGTTCCCTTAAAAAATATGAGAGAAGTGGAAACTGCCATTTTTAATGTTACCAACCTGACAAAAATTTTAACTTGTTCTATTATTTAATAATCTAATCTATTTTTTCTATTTTTTAAATTAATCTGGAAGCACTTAATATATATTTTTCCATTTTAACAAATGCTATATTCTTTTTGTTTTGTCGGTTATGTTGGCATTAAAAATTTTTAAGATTTATTAGTATTTATGTAATTTTAATTCATATCATTGTTTTACTCCTATAATTAATTTTTTTTCAATTATGAATGAAACAAATTGACCTTAAATTCTCACAGAAGTTACTTCTCCCCCCCGCCACCTAAGTTTCCAGGTAGTATCTCTACCGATCTGGTACATTAGACCCTATAGAGACAGCAAACGTTTCAAAACAATGATATTGATAACCAAGTTCAAAGGGGAACGTTTCTTCAGAATCATAATTCCTCCATTTACACATTGGAACAAATTAAACAAAACTATATTTCTTGCTTTAACAAAACATTCAGTATGTGACAATGATATGGGTGCTAATTTTTCCATGGAGTTTGGGCAATAAATGGGTCCATGGTAATGATAAAACTAGGTTATTGGTACTTCTTTAACCATTTTTAAAAGAAAAGACACTTCAGGCAGTCAAAGTGAATAGCTAGTTGAACAAAAGTAGAGATTCCTGACTTGAACTTTTAATTGCATTCCATTCAATTAAGGCCATAAAATGTTAAATAAAGCATTGCTGTCTTACCAATTATTATCTGGTACTTTGGCAGGGATGGTTTCATAGAAAATGTAAATTTGCATTTCTCTGATAGCCATTTCTCTGCTCAAAACCACAATGAGATACCATCTCACACCAGTTAGAATGGCAATCATTAAAAAGTCAGGAAACAACAGGTGCTGGAGAGGATGTGGAGAAATAGGAACACTTTTACATGTTGGTGGGACTGTAAACTAGTTCAACCCTTGTGGAAGTCAGTGTGGCGATTCCTCAGGGATCTAGAACTAGAAATACCATTTGACCCAGCCATCACATTACTGGGTATATACCCAAAGGACTATAAATCATGCTGCTATAAAGACGCATGCACACGTATGTTTATTGTGGCACTATTCACAATAGCAAAGACTTGGAACCAACCCAAATGTCCAACAATGATAGACTGGATTAAGAAAATATGGCACATATACACCATGGAATACTATGCAGCCATAAAAAATGATGAGTTCATGTCCTTTGTAGGGACATGGATGAAATTGGAAATCATCATTCTCAGTAAACTATCGCAAGAACAAAAAACCAAACACCGTATATTCTCACTCATAGGTGGGAATTGAGCAATAAGAACACATGGACACAGGAAGGGGAACATCACACTCTGGGGACTATTGTGGGGTGGGGCGAGGGGGGAGCTTTAGGAGATATACCTATTGCTAAATGACAAGTTAATGGGTGCAGCACACCAACATGGCACATGTATACATATGTAACTAACCTGCACATTGTGCACATGTACCCTAAAACTTAAAGTATAATAATAAAAAAATAAAATAAAATAAAATAGAAAGAGAAAAAAATTTTAAAAAATTAAAAAAGAAAATGGAAATTTGCTCAAACTTTTTATGAGTAAAATTTTATTCTGCCATATATTTGATTGAATATACTTCAATGTTGAAAATATTTTTCTCATACAAATGAAGGCATTTCTACATTCCATTACCATCTTTATTATTTGGCAAAACATTTAAACTACAACAATAATCAATATTTATTTCCTATAGTGAAACCATTGTAAAGTATACTAACATAGTTTAGTATGAGATTTTTTATAGTATATTATCTGGTATTTGTTCTATAACATATTTTCTAATGTTTTACATATTATTCCAATTTTGCCAATGATAATTTTTATTTATCTGCCATATAATTGTTACAACTTTGTGAAGGATTTCACCTCTTTGAAGTTTGTTAGATCTTGAGTGATTCTTCTTGTTCTAAAAATTCACTGTGATCTTTCACTGTGAGCATCCACCTACACACTTAAATTTGTGAGTATGTGAGTGCATGCATGAGTGCTTGTGCATGGGTATGATTCACCTTGCTAGACACTTGATGAATCATTTTAATAATTGTGACGTATATTCTACATAAAGATATAAATATAGCATATATATTTAAAATAGATAGTTTAAAGAACAATATGAAGAGGAGTACTCATATACTGCCCAACTAGCTTAGGAAAACAGAAACAAAAACAGAAATAGTGGAGCAGAGCAATAGGGCAGAATAGAGGACTTCATTGACTGTCACCACCCCCCTGCAAAGACACCAATTTACCAACTATTTATACACAAAAAAAGCTTTTACACAAGAACCAAAAATCAGGTTAGTACTCATAGTACTTGGTTTTAACTTCATATCACTGAAAGAGGTACTGAAAAGGTAAAAAAAAAAAACAGGTTTGAATCACCAATGTCACACCTCCATATTCCTCAACAGTGGTGGCATAATGTGGAGAGCAATTCTGTGCACTGAGGAGAGGAAGAGCACAGCAACTGTGATGCATTGAACTCAGTGTCACCCTGTTATAGCAGAAAGCAAAAGTGAACCCATCTCTGCTGATGCCTACCCACAGAGGGAGCATTTGAACGAACCTTAGCCCGAGGAAACTTGCCAAAGCCAGTGGTTGAAATATGAGTTACCACAAGCCTCACCACTGCAAGCTAAAGAGCTCTGGGGCTCAAAATAAACTTGAAAAGCAGTCTAGGCCACAAGAACCACAACTCCTAAATGAGTCCTAGTGTTGAACTGGGCCAAGAGCCAGTGGACTGGAAGGATGGGGGGTTGTGGAGGAGGAAGCACGTGACCCACTGAGATAGCAGCCAGGGCAGCTAAGGGAGTGCTGGTCTCACTCCTGCCCTAACCCCAAGCAGCACAGCTCATGGCTCCAAAAGTGGTCCCTTGCGTTCACTTGAGGAGAGGATTGAGGAGAGAAGTGAGAAGTCGAGGGAAACTTTGTCTTGCATCTTGGATATTAGCTCAGTCACAGCAGCACAGGGCACCAATCAGAGTGGTGAGGCCAACTTTCCAAGCCAGAGTTTCTGGATGACATTTCTAGACACACCCTGGGCCAAAAGGGAACCTGTTGCCTTGAAGAGAAGGTCCTAAACCTGTCAGGGTTAATCACCTGTTAACTGAAGAGCCCTTGGGCTCTGCATAGCCTGCAGTAATACCCACATTATACCTTGTGGGCCTTGGATAATACGTTGAGACATGCTGGCTTTAGGTGAGACTCAGCACATTCCCAGCTTTGGTGGCCACAGGCTGAGATTCCTTCTGCTTGAGAAAAATGGAGGGAAAGGTAAAGGGGACTTTGTCTTGTACCCTAGGTTCCAGCTCAGCCACAACAAGTTAGAGCACCAAGTGAGCTCTTGGGGTCCCTAATTCCAGGATGTAACACTTAGACAGCATTTCTGGGCCTGCTCTGGGCCATAGCGATGCCAACTGTCCTGAATGGTAAGTCTTGGGTTAGGTAGCATTCACCACAAGCTGACTGAAGAGTCCTTGGGCTTTAAGAAACATCAGCGATAGTCTGGAAGTACTCCCCATGGACCTGTGATGTCAGTGGCCAAGGAGTGAAGCTCCTCTGCCTTTGGAAAAGGGAGGGAATAGGAGGAAAGACTGTATCTTATGGTTTAAGTGCCAGCTCAGCCACAGTAAAATAGAACACTAGGTAGACTTTGAGGGTTTTTGACTCTAGTCCCTGGCTCCCAGAAGACACCCCTGGATCTACTCAGTGCCTAGGGGAACTTGTTGACCTGAAAAGAAGGACGCAGGCCTGGCTGTTTTACCACCTGCTGATTGTAGCACCCCAGAGCCTTGAGTGAACATAGATGGTAGCCAGGGAGTGGTTACAACACGACTTGCACAAACTCAAGTGCCATGTGGGCTTCAGGTCTGACCCAGCACTGTCCTCATGGTGGTGATCACAGGGGTGCTCATGTCACTCTACACCCAGCTTCAAGTGTCTCAGAGCATAGACATTCAGTTTTTTTTTTTGTTTTTTTGTTTTGTTTTGTTTTGTTTTTTTTTTAAGGGAAGAGAATAAGAGTCTCTTCCTGGTAATCCAGAGAATTCTTCTGAATATTGTCCAAGACCATCAAGACAGAACCTCTATAAGTCTTCATGAATCACAAGAAAATGGGTCTTGGGGTGTCCCACAAAGTGGAGATAGTTTAGACCGTATCACCCAAGTCCTTTCAAAGATATGAAAGCCTTCCCGAGAAGGACAAGTAAAAACAAGCCCAGGTGGAGAAGACTACAATAAATACCTAACTTTTCAATGCCAAACACAGACAAAAATCTGTAAGTATGAAGACCACCCAGGAAGACATGACCTCACCAAATGAACTAAATAAGGCACCAAGGATCAATGTTGGAGAAACAGAGATATGTGATCTTTTAAAGAGTGAATGCAAAATAGCTGTTTTAGAGAAACTCAGAGAAATTCAAGATAATGCAGAGATTAAATTCAGGATTCTATCAGATATATTTAACAAAGAGATTAAAATAATGAAAAAGAATCAAGCATAAATTCTTAGCTGAAAAATGCAATTGACATACTGAAGTATGCTTAGGAGTCTTCTAATAGCAGAATCAATCAAGCAGAAGAAAGAATTAGTGAGCTAGAAGACAGCTTAGGTGAAAATACACAGAGGAGAAAGAAGCAAAATAATAATAATAATGTAGCATGCCTACAGGATCTACAAGATCAGAAGGGCAAATATAAGAGTTATTGGCCTTAAAAGGGAGATAAAGAGATGTGGTAGAAAGTTTATTCAGAGGGATAATAACAGAGAGCTTCCCAAACCTAGAGAAAAATATCAATATCTAAGTACAAGAAGGTTATGGAACACCAAGATTTAACCCAAAGAAGACTATCTCAAGTCATCGGATTATCAAACTCTCAAAGGTCAAGAATGAAGAAAGAATCCTAAAAGCAGCAGGAGAAAATAAACAAACAACATATAATGGAGCTCCCATATGTCTTTCAGCAGACTTTTCAGTGGAATCCTTACAGGCCAGGAGAGAGTGACATGACATATTTAAAGTGATTAAAAAAAAAAAAAAAACTTTTACCGTAGAATAGTACATCTGGCACAAATATCCTTCAAATATGAAGGAGAAATAAAGACTTTCCCAGACAAGCAAAAGCTGAAGGATTTTATTAAGACCATACCTGTCCTACAAGAAATGCTAAACGGAGTACTTCAATCAGAAATAAAGGAGGTTAATGAGCAATAACTAATCATCTGAAGGTACAAAACTCACTAAAAATATAGTAAATACACAGAAAAACACAGAATATTGTAACATTGCAACAATGCTGTGTAAACTACTCTTAAGTAGAAAGACTACAATTAATCAAAAATAGTAACCCTAATTACTTTTCAAGACACAGACAGTACAATAAAATATAAATAGAAACAACAAAAAGTTAGAAAGTAGGCAGACAAAGTTAAGGTGTGGAGTCTTTATTAGTTTTCTTTTTGCTTGTTTGTTTATGCAGAGCGTGTTAAGTTGTCATCAGCTCAAAATAATGAATTATAATATGGTATTTTCAAGACTCATGGTAAACTCAAACCTAAAAATATACAATGAGTATACAGCAAATAAAAAGAAAAAAACTGGATTATATCACCTGAGAAAATCACCTTGACTAAAAGGAAAACATGAAGGAGAGAAAGTGAAAAGAGAAGGCCACAAAACAAACAGAAAACAAATAAAATAGCAGTAGTAAGTTCTTACATACCAATAATATCATTGAATATAAATGAGCTAAACTCTCCAATCAAAGACATAGAGTGAATGGAAAAAAAAAAGACCCAATGCCTGTTACATACAAGAAACACACTTCATCTATAAAGATACACATAGACTGAAAATAATGAGATGGCAAAAGATATTCCATTATCAATGGAAACCCAAAAGAGCAGGAGTAGCTATACTTACATCATACAAAATAGATTTCAAGATAAAAAAACTATAAGATGAGACAAGAAGGTCACTATAAACTGATAAAGGTGTCAATTCAGGAATAGTCTATAACTATTGTACATACATATGCACCTATCATTGGAGCATCCTAACATATAAAGTAAATATTATTACAGCTAAAGCAAGAGATAGGTTTCAATACATTAATAACTGGAGACTTCAACACCTCACTTTTCACATTGGATAGATCTTCCAAACAGAAAATCAACAAAGAAACATGGAATTTAATCCGCACTATAGAACATATGAATCTAATAGATATTTACAGAATATTTTATTCAAATGGGTGCAGAATGCATATTCTTTTCCTTAGCACATGGATTATTCTCAAATATAGATAATATGTTTGGTCACAAAAAACATCTAAAAACATTCAAGAAAATTGAAATTATAACAAACATCCTCTCAGACAATAATGGAATAAAACTAGAAATGAATACTAAGAGGAATTTTGGGAAGTATACAAATTTATGAAAATCGAACAGGATGCCATTTAATGACCAGTGGGTCCATGAAGATATTAAGAAGGAAATTGAAGAATTTCTTGAAACAAATGGTAATGGAAACACAACATACCAAAACCTATTGGATACAGCAAAAGCAGTACTCAGAGGGAAGCTTATAGCTATAAGTACCTACATCAAAAAGAAGAAAAACTTCAAATACATAATTTAACAATGCAACTTAAAGAACTAGAAAAGGAAGAACAAACTAAACCCAAAATTAGCAGAAGAAAAGAAATGATAAAGAGCAGAGCAGAATTAAATGAAATTGAAATGAAGAAAACAATTCAAAAAGATCAATGAAACAAGTAGTTTTTTTGGAAAAGTTAAACAGTATTGACAAACATTTAGCCAGACTACAGACTAAGAAGAAAAGAGAGAAGGCCCAAATAAGTAAGATGAGTTGAAAAAGGACACATTGTAGCTGGTACTGAAGAAATTCAAAGGCGCATTAGTGGCTCCTATGAGCAGCTGTGTGCTAATACATTGTAAAATCTAAAAGAAATGAACAAATTGCTAGACATATACAACCTACCAAGATTGAACCAGGAAGAAATCCAAAACTTGAACAGACCAATAACAAGCAACGAGATAGAAGCGGTGATAAAAAGCCTTTCAGTAATGAAAAGCCAGGGACTCGATGGCTTCACTGCTGAATTCTACAAAACATTTAAAGAAGAACTAATACCAATCCTATTCAAACTATTCCAAAAAATAGACAATAAATAAATATTTTAAACTTATTCTACAAGGCCAGTATTATCCTGATACCAAAACCACACAAAAATACATCAAAAAAAAAAAAAAAAGAAAGAAAGCAAGAAAGAAAAAGCGAAAAAGCCAAAAAGCAAGAAACAGAAAGAGAGAAGGACAGGAAGGAAGGAAGAATGGAAGGAAGGAAGGAAGGAAGGAAGGAAGGAAGGAAGGAAGGAAGGAAGGAAGGAAGGAAGGGAGGGAGAGATTGAGAAAGAGAGAAAGAGAGAGAGAAAGAAAGAAAGAAAGAAAGAGAAAGAAAGAAAGTTAGAAAGGAAGAAAGAGAGAGAAAGAGAGAGAGAAAGAAAGAGAAAGAAAGAAAGAAAGAAAGAAAGAAAGAAAGAAAGAAAGAGAAAGAAAGAAAGAAAGAAAGAAAGAAAGAAAGAAAGAAAGAGCAGACAAGAAGGAAGGCAGGAACAGGAAGAAAGAAAGAAAACTATGGGCCAATATCATTGATGAATGTTGGTGCAAAAATTCTTAACAGAATAATAGCAAACCAAATTCAACAATACATTAAAAAGATAATTCATCTTGACCAGGTATAATTTATCTCTGATACGCAAGAAGGGTTCAACATATACAAATCAACCCACATGTTAAATCATATCAACAGAATGAAAGACGAAAACCATATGATATTCAATTGATGCTGAAAAAGCATTTGATAAAATTCCCCATCCGTTTTATACCCCCCAAAACTGGGTATAAAAGATATATAACTTAACATAGTAAAAGTCATATATTACAGATCAACAAGTAGTATCATACTGAAATGGGAGAAAATGAAAGCCTTTCCCCTAATATCTGGAACACAACATGAATGACCACTTTCACTACTGTTATTCAACATGATACTGAAAGTCCTAGCTAGAGCAATCAGACAAGAAAAAAAAAGGAATCAAAATTGGAAAGAAAGAAGTCAAATTATACTTGTTTGCTGATGATATGACTGTATATTTGTAAAAATCTAAATACTCCAGAAAAAACTATTAGAAATGATAAACATATTCAGTTAGTTGCAGCAAATAAAATCAACATACAAAAATCAGTAGTGTTTCAATATGTAAATGTTGAATGATCTGAAAAAGAAATAAAAATGTTAGTCCTATTTAAAATAGCCACAAAAAACTAAATACCTAAGAATTAACTTAACCAAAGAAGTGAAAGATCTTTATAATGAAAACTATAAAACACTGATGACAGAAATTGTAGAGGACAGAGAAAAGTGAAAAAATATTCCGTTTTCATGGATTGAAAGAACCTATGTTGTTAAAATGTCCATGCTATCCAAAGAGATATACAGATTCAATGCAATCCCTATCAAAATACCAATTACATTCTCCACAGAAATAGAAAAAAAAATCCTTAACTTTATAGTCAAAGCTGTCTTAAATGAATAGCACAATACTTGAGGAATCACACTACCTGACTTCAAATTATTCTACAGAGATATAGTAACCAAAACAGCATGTACTGGCATAAAAACAGACACATAGGCCAATGTATCAGAGTAGAGGACTCAGAAACAAAGCCACACACTTACAGTGAATTCATTTTCAACCAAGGTGCCAACAACATACATTGGGGAAAAGATGGTCTCTTCAATAAATGATGCTATCTCTCATCATAAACAAAAATCAACCAAAAATATATTAAAGACTTAAATCTAGTACTTCAAACCATGAAACTACTATAAGAAGACATTGCAAAAACTCTCCAGGACTTTGGCCTGGGGAAAAAATTATTGGGTAATACTCCAAAAGAACAGACAACCGAAGAAAAAATTGACAAATGGGGTCACATCAAGTTAATAAGCTTATGCCCAGCAAAGGAAATAATCAAAAACTAAACAGAAAACCCATAGAATGGGAGAGGACATTTTCAAACTACCCATTTGACAAGGGATTAATAAGCGGAATACAAAAGAAACTTAAACAACTTTATAGGAGAAAAAAATCTAATAATTCGATCAAAAATGGTTGAGCTATTTGAATTAGATATTTCTCAATAGAAGACAAACAAATGGAAAACAGGCCTATGAAAAGGTGCATTGATCATTAGAAAAATGCAGATCAAAACTACAATGAGATGTCATCTCACCCAAGTTAAAATGACTTATATACAAAAGATAGGCAATAACAAATCCTGGTGAGGATGGGAAGAAAAGGGAACCATTTTATGCTGTTGGTGGAAATGTAAATTATTGCAACCACTATGGAGAAAAGCTTAGAGGTTTCCTTCTCAACAAACTAAAAACAGAGCAACCATATGATCTAGCAATCCTACTGCTGGGTATATACTCAATAGAAAATAAATCAGTATATTGAAGAGCTATCTCCACTCCCATGTTTGTTGCAGCATTGTTCACAATAGCCAAGATTTGGGAGCTTAGATTTGACCACCAACAAACGAATGGATAAAGGAAATGTACCTATATACAATGGAGTACTATTTAGTAATAAAAAAGAATGAGATCCTGATTATTTGCAACAACATGGATGAAAATGGAGGTGCATTATATAAAGTGAAATAAGCAAGACACAGAAAGACAAACATCACATGTTCTCACTTATTTGTGGGATCTAAAAATCAAAACAATTAAACTCATGGAAACGGAGAGTAGAAGGATAGTTACAGGAGGCTGGGAAGGGTAATTGTGGGTTGGAGTGGAGTGGCAGGGATAGTTAATGGGCACAAATAGTAAGAATAAGACCTATTATTTGATAGCACAACAGGATGGTATAGTCAATTTTAATGTAATTATGTATTTAAAAATAACTAAAAGAGAATAATTAGATTGTTTGTAACAGAAAGGATTAATACTTGAAGGGATAAATACCCCATTTTCCATGATGTGATTACTATGCATTGGTTACCAACATCAAATCATCTCATGTATCTCATAAATATATGCACTTACTATATACCCAAAAAAATTAAAAACAAAAACCTCCATTTTATAACCCACTCTATTTTTTGGGGGGGAATGCATTTTGTTTATATCCAACATTTTTTGTAAATATCTATGTATAATTTACATATTCTGGATACTACTCCTTTGTAAGTTACACATGTGGGGATTTTGTCTTTCTCTTATGATGCACTTCGATAGAGATAACTTACATAATACAGTTCATTCTACCTAAAATATGTGATTGGCTCTTTTTCTTCTGTGAAGAAGTCATTCTATACTCAAACAATATTCTTCAATATAAATTATTGACCTCAAAAAAAGTTCCTACATTGTGGACGGCATTGTTGTAAGAAATTTTTAAATAACTTGTTTAGTGCAGACAGTCTAGATCCAGATTTTATGTTGCTATTTACACTGAAAGCTATTAATATTTTGTTACATAGTCTCAACTACATTTCCGTGCAATTTATATTTCTTTACAGATAACAAATTTATTCATGGCCATTTATTGAAGAATCAAATCTTTTTCTAATCAGCCTTCAATGACACCTCTAGTCTATCAATTATCATTACACTGTTTAATCAATTTCTTGACTTAATTTTTTCATTATTCATTTCTCTGAAAGTATCAGCAAGTCTTAATTACTGTTGTTTATATTAAGTCTTGGTAATTGGTAGATAAATTCTCTTATCTGTTCTTGGCTGTCAGTTCATCTTGGCAATGTTAAATGTGTTATGAAATGTTTTGTTATTTAATGTGAAAATATCGAATAAAATTTTGATTGAAATTTTACTAAATTAACACATTTGCATGATTGAGTTTTCTAGGCCATGAACATAATGCATACTTCCATCTATTTATCACTTCCATAATTTCTCTTAATAATATTTTATAGTTTATTGTGTAGAATTCTGTGGATTTTTGTGTTGTTATGTTGTTTTAAATATTTATTACTACATATTTTAATTTTCAATATTATTAAAAATTCTGAAATGATGAATAAAATAGTGAAAATAGAAAGTTTTCCCATAATTTTATGGAAAATGCATTTGAAGTTTCACAAATATGGTATATCTTATAATTATTTATGAAGTTGTGCATTTCTCTCAATACTCTATAGATGTCTGTATCATTGTCTTGTGAATCTTTTTTGTTTGTTGTTTTTGAGACAGAGTCTCACTCTGTCACGCAGGCTGGAGTGCAATGGCGCTGTCTCGGCTCACTGCAACCTCCGCCTCCCTGGTTCAAGTGTTTCTCCTGCCTCAGCCTCCCAAGTAGATGGGATTACAGGCATCCACCACTACAACCAGCTAATTTTTATATTTTTAGCAGAGATGAGATTTCACCAGGTTGGCCAGGCTGGTCTCAAACTCTTGACCTCAGGTGATCCAACCCGCTTGGCCTCCCAAGGTTCTGGGATTATAGGCGTGAGCCACTGCTCCCGGCCCCATGAATCTTTTAATATTTAGTCATATATACTTTATTTCTTGGATGATATTTTTACTATTATTTAAAATTTTATAGCCTTCTGTTTAAATTACTTAAATTAATCTTAAGAATGTTATATAGTCTTATTTACTTACATTATTAAATTCAGCTTGATAATATTTTATGGTGGAATTTTTGCATTTGTATACCTGTGTGTGAAATTAGCATCTAATTTCTCCTTTCCTGGTAACTCCTTTCAATCCCAAAAATATACTAGAATATTTTTTAAAATCTTAGTTGAAATAATTTGAGTAAAGTTGGCTTTACTTAGCCACATTCAATGTTTGTTAAGATTTACCTATTATGTGATTCAGTCTTGAAGTTTCTTTGTGAGAATGTTCTAATCATTGATTACATATATTCAGTAAATACATAAGTATTCAAATTTTCTATTTCTAGCTGTGTCAAATTATGTGGCATTTTTCAAAGAAACTTCTGAATTTGTAAAATAAAAAGTTCACATTTAGTTGGAGAATGTTGATTTTGTTCTCTCAGTAAGTTTCAGTGATATCCATAGGACATATTCCTAAGCTTCTCACTCCTCTTTCTATTCTTAATTTTGATAAATTATGTATGATTTTTGGTGGACAGATTCCTCAGTTGTTTTGTACAGTGTTACATATGTGTCCATTAGATCATGTTTTCTCCTCAAAATTGTCCAAGTCACACTGATATTTTGTCCATTGTTTTCACACACAGTGATTTTGTTTTGCATTTGCCTAGTATAACAAAGGGTTTGCTCAAATACCCAGGTAGTTCAGTGAAATTTTGCACGTCAACAGCAGTTTACTGTTGTTTGTTGCTAGTCTTAATCTCCCACCCACACCAAGGAATGAGCAGCCGAGATCTCTTACTAGCATGCTCAGGTGCTATGCAGGAGGGACACAGAGGTGGATTAAGCTTAAAAGCTGTATAAGTCTTATTAAAAAGTCAGGAAACAACAGATGCTGGCTAGGCTGTGGAGAAATAGGAAGGCTTTTACATTGTTGGTGGGAGTGTAAATTAGTTCAACCATTGTGGAAGCCAGTGTGGCAATTCTTCAAGTATCTAGAACCAGAAATACCATTTGACACAGCAATCACATTACTGGATATATACCCAAAGGATTATGAATTATTCTTCTATAAAGACACATGCATATGTATGTTTATTGCAGCACTATTTACAATAGCAAAGACTTGGAAACCAACCCAAATCAATGATGGACTGGATAAAGAAAATGTGGCACATATACACCATGGAATAATATGCAGCCATAAAAAAGAATGAATTCATGTCCTTTGCAGGGACATGGATGAAGCTGGAAGCCATCATTCTCAGCAAACTAACACAGGAACAGAAAACCAAACACTACATGTTCTCACCCATAAGTGGGAGCTGAACAATGAGAACACATGTACATGGAGAGGGGAACATCACACACCTGGGCCTGTCGGGGGATGGGGGGCAAGGGGAGGGAGAGCATCGGTACAAATACGTAATGCATGCGGGGCTTAAAACCTAGATGATGGGTTGATAGGTGCAGGAAACGACCATGGCACACATATACCTGTGCAACAAACATGCACGTTCTGCACATGTAACCCAGAACTTAAGATAAATTTTTTTTAAAAAGCTGTAGAAGTCAACATCAAAAAAATGAGTCTTACTATTATTACAATTACATAGAAAAACAGCCATCCCCCGTTCCTCTAGTTATGGTATAGTCAGCATAATCACCAAACTAGGTGCATAACATTAGTCAATTTTTTTCTCTATCCTTTCATTACTACTGGTTTATCCTACACAATTTTTGTTTAACAAACATTGCGTGTCTCTGTGTGTGTATACCCATGCTGTTTCCCATTTTCTAATCTGTCTTTATCCAGCATCAGTGCACTATTCCTATCTCTTCCAAGTCTCCAATCTTCTAGAGAGTCTGAGTATATAATCTTAATGAGATTAAACATCCATTCTTTTGTGAAGCCAGGAAATGAATGTTTGTATCTTCTACAATATTGATTTGGCACATGCCTCACATTTGGTAGATTATAAACTTCATGACAAATCTATGGCATTTTCAACATTTTACAGTATAGTACATAATGGCTTAAATACAGTAAAATCTGTAATATTTCTGAGTCTTGTAGAAACAGGAATATAGCAATTATTTAACCTTGTATTTGAAAGAATAAAAGGAGATACTTATAAAATAAAAATGAATTTAAATTTGCTTTGAATTCTCATTGCACTGAAACTATTTCCAATTCATTCTGAGGATATGCATGTATATGATTTAACTTTAAGTCCCTATTTTGGTACATTCAATACTACCCTTGAAAGAGCGAAACTGTTTGGTTCCTGCCCAAGCTCACAGGGAAAAAACCCTCCCCAAGAAGGAGGAGGGTGTTGCCTGACAGCCAGACTTTTGGAGAGGAGGCAGCTCCCAGCCTGCTGGGTCAGGGCTGTTTGGCATGTGTTCTCCCAGCTGGGCCGGACTGAAAGTCTTAAACTGTAAGCCTACGAACTGTGGAGAAGCAGCCAATCTTCCTACTTGGGACTGAGGGGATCCCAGCTGGGCACCCTGGGTCAATCTTGAGCCAAAACCCCAGTCACCCACTTTGGCCTGCTGGCTATGACACAGGTAGCCGAGGAGATGAAGGATCTCCGTGCCAGGAGCCAACCTGGTCTTCCTGATGGGCAGTGCCCCAGTGAAGAGAGAAGTGTCTACATAAAGTTCCCTGTAGGTCCTCTGTAAAAAAATAATAAGAAGAATTCCCTCACACTTGCAATTCTTAGGCAAATGTACAAAACTTTAGCATCTCCTTAGAATGGCAGAGTATTGCAATGTTTTATTTCCAGTCTCTCATCTTTTACTATTTATATGTTACTTATCCTTGGGCTTTGCCTTACAGCTAGAGCAAATACCATTTCATATAGTTGTAAAAGATAATTGTACTCACAAGACCTCAGCGAGTATTAAACATCAACTTCTTATGTTAATTCCGCAGATACTCACTCATATTTTCAAGCAACTACAAAAAAATCAGAATTTAGATTTAAGTAAAAATTTAGATTTAAGTAAGAAACTAATAATTTCTTTAGGCTTTTTTTTTTTTGGAAAAATACTTAGGTTGCCAAATTAAACTCTAGAGATTCCATGATAAAAACCACATATGTGATAATGTCACAAAGGTTTGGAAAATACTATTTAAAATATATTATTTTAACTATGAAAATAAATTATTTACTTTACATTGAATATCAAAAAAATACCACACCTAAAAGCAAGGGTTTTAAAATGCTTTCAGCAATTTTAAAGCCAGAATTGGAATCAGAGAAGGGATCAAGGAGCTATTGCTTTCAGCAAGGCTGGTTCCAAGTAGTTTTGGAACAAAAGGAGGATAGCAGCCCTAATCTATATAAGCTGGGAAGGTGGGCAATATTTATATCTACAGAAGTCTCCTGACTTCACAAAATGATTGTGCTTATTCTCTGGAATATAATATATCTCAATATATATAACTCCATAGTAAACATACTAATGTATTTATTGAATTTTCTGTACAAATTGGTTTTGCTTTACATACGTGTGTATACCCCAAAATACGATTCCTTCATTCATTTATAATTGTTTGGAGGATAAAATTTAGAAGTTTTAAAGTCCAGAAATATGTCTCAATGTATGATAATAATTGTTATTAACAATAAATAGTAATCCTGACTTTGAAAGAAAGTCTCATAGACCCTTACTGTCTTTTTGGTTTTGACTCAAAACAGCAGAAATTTATTTTCTTGCACTTCTAGAGGCTAGAAATCAAAGGTGGAATTGTCAGCAGGTCTATGCTCTTTCTCAACCGTCCAGGGGAGAATATTTTTTGCCTCTTCTTAGCTTCCGGTGATTGTCAGAAATCTTTGGTGCTCCCTCATAGATGTATAAGGACTTATATAGATTTATAAAGAAATACAGATTATAGATTTATAGGTTTAGGGCTGCATCACTCTAATCTCTGACACATCATCATATATGTTTACTCTGTGCATCTGTGTAAGACTTGACATGACATTCTCCTTGCTGTGTTTGTCTGTTTTTTCTTTTTAAAAATATCAATTCACAATTAATATTTGTATATAATTATGGGGTAAAATGTAATATGTTGATATATGTGTATATTGTAGAAATCATAAACCAAGATAATTATCATAACCATAATTGCACCTACTTATTTTTTGGGTGAATGTATTTTAAATCTACTCTTTTAGAGATTTTGAAATACACAATATTATTGTTATTAACTATGCTCACCATGCTGTGCAATAAATCACCAAAATTTATTTCTTCTGAACAACTGAAACTTCATACCCTTTGAACAACATCTCTTCTTGTCTTAGGTCTGGTAACCACCATTCTACTCATGTATCTATGAGTTTAACTTTATTAGACTCCACATATAACTGAAATTATGTATTATTTTTCCTTCCTTTCTAGGCTTCTTTCATCTTGCATAATGTCCTCCAGGTTCACTCATGTTGTTGCACATAGTACAATGTCTCTTTTTTAAGGGGATATAATGTTACATAACAATACATTACAATATACATAATATTACATATATATTATTTATCTATTCATCTATTAATGAACACTTAGCTTGTCCATATTTAGATTATTGTGTATAGTGCTGCAATGGATATGAGAGTGCAGATATCTCCTTGACATACTGCCTTCAATTCCTTTGTGTATATACGCCGAATGGAACCTCTATTCTGGTTTTTGTTTGTTTGTTTGCTTGTTTATTTTTAGGTGGAGTCTCGCTCTATTGCCCTAGCTGACATGCAGTGGTGCAATCTCTGCTCACCGCAACCTCTACCTTCTGGTTCAAGTGATTCTCCTGATTCAGTCTCCTGAGTAGCTGGGATTACAGGCACACCCCACCACGCCAGGCTAATTTTTGTAGTTTTAGTAGAGGGAGGGTTTCGCTATGTTGGCCATGCTGGTCTCAAACTCCTGGCCTCAAGTGATCCGCCCGCCTTGGCCTCCCAAAGTCCTGGGATTACAGGTGTGAGCCACCGTGTCTGGCCCATACTGTTGTTTTAAATGGCTGTATTAATTTACATTCCTATTAACAATTACTAAGGTTTAATTTTCTCCTCATCCTCACCAGTTGTTCCTTTTTCTCTTTTGGTAATAGCTGTTCAATCTCATGTGAGGTGACATCTCATTGCGGTTTCAATTTCAATTTCTCTGATGGTTGACAGATGTTCAGCACTTTTTCAGATACCTGTTGTCTCCTAGTTGGTCTTTATTTGAGAAGTGTTTGGTTCCTTTGCTCATTTTTTAAACGGGTTATTTGTTTTCTTCAATTGTTGTTTGAGTTCCTTATATATTTTGAATATTAGCTTTTTATGAGATGTATAGTGTGCAAATATTACTCCCACTCTATGGATTATCTCTTCACCTTGTTAATTGTTCCCTTTGCTGTGCAAAAGACTTTTATTTTGGTGTAATCCTATGTATCTGTTGCTGCTTTTGTTGCCTATACTTTTGGGGTCTTATCCAATAAATCATTGCCCACACCAATGTCATGGAGATTGTTCTCTGTTTTATTACAGTAATTTTACAGTTTCAGATCTTATTTTTAATTGTTTAATTCATTTTGAGGTGATTTTTTAAATGTGGTGTGAGATAACTTCAAATTTCATACTTCTGCATTTGTTTATCCAATTTTCTCTATACCATTTATTGAAGAGACTATTCTTTCCTCATTGTGTGTTTTTGCCACTTTTGTCAACAATGAATTGACTGTAAATGTGTGGGTATATTTATGGGCTTTCATTGCTGTTCCACTGGTCAATCTTCCTGGTTTTACACCACTACATGCTGTTTTGATTAAAATAGCCTTATATTTTGAAATGAGGGATTGTAATGCCTCCAGCTTTGTTTTTCTTATTTTCTTTTTTTATTTTTTATGTTTTACTCAATATTTCTTTGGCTATTTGGTGTCTTTCATGGTTCTATTTAAATTTTATGATTTTTTATTATATTCCTGTGAAAAACAGCATTATCATTTTGATAGAGATTTCATTGAATCTGTAAACTGCCTTGGGTACTATAAATATTTTATCAATACTGATTCTTCTAATCCATTAATAAGGAATATCATTTTATTTATTTGTGTTATCATCATTTTTAAATCAGTGTTCTATAGCTTACAGTATATTGATCTTTCACAATTTTGATTAAAATTACTGCTATTTTTTGATACTTTTATAAGTGGTATTGTTTTCTTAATTTCATTTGTGAATAGTTCATAGTATGTTGAATCACTACAGACTTTTTACATATTGATCTTGTATCTTGATACATTACAGAACTGGCTTATTTCTTCTAACAGTATTTTTGGTGAACTCTTTAGAATTTTCTATATGTTAGATTATGTCATCAGCAAACAGACACAATTTCACTTCTTTTCTATTTGCATTGCATTTTCCAATTTTCTAGCCTAACTCTTCTGGCTAGGCTTTCTAGTACTTTGCTGACTACAAGTTGTCAGAGTGGGCATATATGACAAACCCCCAACTAACATCATATTTAATGGCAAAAAGTTGAAAGCTTTTCCTCTAAGATCAGTATCAATTATCGTTTTAAATGCAGTATTGTAGACTAAATCAATGTTTGTATGGTATACAAACAGTTATGGTTTTAAATGCAGTACTGTAGACTAAATCAATGTTTGTATGATATATGTAAAACATATTTTAAAGTATGTTACAATATGAATGTATTTGTTTTAATGTAGTTGCTTGCATATTGACATTGCTTGTTCTTATGCTATCGTGCAACAAAACATTTATTAACATTTCACACAGGTTCAGCGGTTACTGTAACTGGTGATTTCTAAACTTAAATTGGGGCAAATGGCTATAGTGCAGAGTAATGCTGTCCCTGGGCACTGCAAATGCAAGGCTGAAGAATTAACAGCCACCCCTCAGATGCAGGACCAGGTGCAGGGTCGACACTTTCTGGATTTTATAGTCAAAAAGAGTGTGGACATCTTCCAGCTGCTTGCCTGCGAAGATGAGCCTCTGCTGGTCTGGGGGATGTCTTCTTTATCCTGGATCTTGGTTTCACATTTTCAATGCTGTCACTGTCTACCTCCAGGGTGACGGTCTTGCCAGTGAGGGTCTTCACGAAGATCTGCACACCACCTCTCAGACAGAGGACCAGGTGCAGGGTCGACCAGGTGCAATGTCAATATGCAATCACCCCATTAAAGCAAATACATTTATATTGTCAGTATGATTTTGTGCATTTTAACTACACAACCCAATAACATGCCATTCAGAAATACAAAAACAGAGGAAAATCTTGTGGGATGATAATCTGAAATGTCATGCTTCTTATACTGTTATGTTCTCAAATTGAGGCACCACATTTTACATGGGAAACTAAAAATTTAAAGAAATCAATAGAAGCAGATAATAGAGTTACATTTTTCAGATTCTTCAACATTCAAGAAATTTTAGGATTTTCTGTATGATATGAACATTCTATTTATAATTGTCACTTTTAATATTTACATAAATAAACATATGTAGAATCAGAAATACATACAGATTTACAAATATTACCCAGAAATAAGATTATCAATCACAGACTTTCTGGTGGTATTATCATCTGAAAGTTATTATCATAGATTTTACTATTGATAAACCCCAAAATATAAACTTTTGGAGGCCAGGGAATAGTTCAAATTTCAAAACACTGTATGACTAAGGTCAGTGATTATTTCTTAGAATTGCAGTATTATGTCAACTAAAAGAAAGGGCACCTATTCCTTCATTCCCCCAGTCCAATTTCCCAAGAAAATACAAACAAACTCTACAAGCAACTGTGAATTCACAGTTACTCTCTTTGGACAGCCACTAGGAGATCATAGCTCTTTATTTTAACACAGTTGGAGAGAATTAGGAAAGTCTACAGTGGATTATATGCTAGTTTAAAGTGAGCCATGTGCAAGGAAAAAATACAGTAAGACAATCTGAACAAAATTCACTGATGCTGCAGCTTAAACATTTCATCTATATTTGGAAGAGGAGAAGATGAAATTTTGAACGTCTTTTTATTCCTGATGAATAAGTCATAGACAACATTCTCAGGACAAAAAGCAAAACAGAAAAAGTCAATGATAATTTAAAAAGTAGTTGTAGAGAGGCAAATTAATGGTTAGTAAAGAAGGTCAACCCAACCAAAGCAGATACCAAACAGAATAAAAAGTGTAAGGATTCTGAAGTGGTGGCAATTAGAGGATCAGTGTCTGTCCTCCATTTAGGAGTGTGAGTGGGGGTGTGAATGTGTGTATGTGTATCTATTCTTCTGTATGTCATTCATTAAGCCATTATGCTAATAAAGCAAATTGTATGACAAAAGACAATCTGTTCTCTAAGATCATTTCACCTATCCAAGAGCTTATAAGCTACTGAGAGTTAACTTTATTTCAGATAATGAGCTACCTGTTACATGGTTGTAAAGATGAATGATGAATGTTGTTTTTGAAACTGAGCACTTAAAGGATTATATATACACAATAATATTTCATACAATCTGATTTAGATGATAAATATACATATTGCCAAGATATATGCTATCTAGAAAACATATTTTTTATATAAGAGTTGGAAAATATAAAGAAGTTAAAGGTAATATTTAAGCCAAGTCTTGAAATCAAATTGACATTTTCTAGATGTGTTTGAAGATCTTCTTTCTCTACCAAGAAAACTATTGAGTTCAGGTACATACGACCTCTTCAGCTCTCCACTTCACCCTCGCCACTTCAATTTTTAGCCATACTCTCCCTCTCCCTGCAATTACAATGTTAAACTTTCTTTATTGTCCTCAAGATTCACAGCCTTCCTGCACTCTCAATGTCAGTAGATGTTATTTTCTATTTCAGAAAGTGTAGAAGTATTTGAAACACCTCATCTTTCCATTAAATCCTTCAAACACACCACAATCTGTTCCCATGCTCTACCTCTCCCATCCTATTAAAAATGCTTTTTATTCCTGATTGGAGGCAATTTCTCAGCCGTGATTTACATTTTACTTTCCATTTTCTTCAACTGTTTAAATTATTAATCACAGTTCTCTCTTCTTTATTTTCAACCCTGCTTCTTACTGAGGATTTATCTCATTAGCATTTAAATATGTTCAAATATACTCTATCTTAAAAAGTAAGTTTTTTCTGAAACCCACTTGCCCTTGCAGCTATGGCTTTATCTCTGATTAACCCATTCACATAAACAAAAAAAAAAAAAAAAAAAAAAAAAAAGAGAGAGAGAGAGAATCTCAGAAGTGATGTCTTCACTTACGGTATCCAATTTCTTATTTTGCAGTTGCTTTTCAAGTCAATTTCATTTGAATTTTTCCACTTAATTCTGTGAAATTGATTGTTGGTAGCAGTAGAGAAAACTCTTTAGTCTTCAACTTTGTTGAAAGTACAACTCTCATATTTATCTATGAAAACACTAAAGCATCACTGGGCTTTTCTAAACTTCTGCACATATCCCTTGATCTGACCTGCTGTGAAATCCCCACTGGTCCTTTAGTATCCAGCAGATTATATTAATATCACAGCATTACCAGACATTTTTTCAATAAAATAACATAAAGAAGTTTACGTGTATTATAAATACTATTTTAGAACCATTTTACGTGATTTATTTCACTCGACATACAGATAAAGGATCTTTGTTGAATATATAATATCCAAAATTTTTCCTCAATGTTTTGAAGCTTATCTTTAATCACACATTTACGATTTGTTGAGTAAATTAAAATTTGTAGAATTAAAATTGCTCAGTGTGAATTATAAAAACCATATCGATTTTTATTAAATTTCTGCCTTTTTTCTAAGAGAGTGAAAGAGGATAAAGAAGGAAAGAGGAAGAGAGAGAAAAGATTAAAAAACACATGTCACTTTTTATACAAAGAAAGTACAAATTTTAGAGAAAAATTAGAAAACTTAGATAATTAACATACAGAAAATGTAAAATACTCAGATTTCACTAGTAAGCAAGCATCTCTTAACAGACTGGACAAATACTCATTTGGCTCTAGCAGAGCTATTCTAACCAAAGCAGGAGGTTTAGCTAAAGCTCAAAACATGTTCAACGCTCTATGATTTTCACTACTACTTAACATTTTAAAACAACTCCTATTTAAAAAGATAATGATTACATTTAAATATTTTTAAAGTAAGATTTTTAAAATCAAGATTTAAAAAGAAAATTCTGCAGTAATGTAACAATCTTACCACATAAAAATATTAAATAAATGACCAGATATTTTGGTTTCTATCTATTTAGGGGTTTCAAGGGCCTTTTAACATAGTTATATAATAATTCCTTTTTTCCCTTTTCTGCACTACTTATAATTATTTCAGATCTTACAAAGTTGTCTTAAGTACCAATGTTCAGGTAATAGATTTGAAGAAAAATTATTTATAACAATACTTATTCAAGTATCATTTAATTAGCTCTTAAAATATTCAAAGCACTTGGCGCACCACGTGGAATTATCTCATTTGTTCTTTACATCAAATATGGCTTATATCTTAGTGTTTTCATATTATAAAAGTAAAAGAGTTAAATATCTCAGTTTATTAAGTGGGGAGCAAGGTTTTGAACCAAGTGTTATCAGAGTCTGAAGCACATGCATTTATACACCAAGTGAAATTTTCCTCATCTCTGGGTTGCTCTCCTTGATATTATGCATGGTAATTAATGTGGTGAGTTTATTCAGTAAAGTTGTATGGCATGGATATAGAAACAATTCAAAATGAATTTGATTTTTAGAGCACTTTTAGATTTGCAGCAAAACTGTAAAGAAGACACACAGGTGTCTCATATATTCCCTGCATCCCCACCACATACAGCCTCTCCTATTATCAACATCCCCCAGTAAAGTAGTTCATTTGGAACAGCTGATGATCCTACATTGATGCATCATTATCAACCAAAGCTCATAGTTTACGTTAGGGTTCACTATTGGTGCAACACATTTTATGGGTTTGTATACATTTATAATGAGATGTATCCAGCATTATAGAATCATAGATTATTTTCACTGCTCTAAAATTTTCCTGTGTTCTACGTATTCATCCCTTTGTTTCTCCTAATTTCTCACAACAAGTGATCTTTTTACTTTCTCCATAGTTAATGTTTTCCAGAATGCCGTATTTTTAGAATTGTGTAGTGTGCACATTTTTTTAGATTGGCATCTTTCACTTAGTAATATATATTTAATTTCCTCCATTTCTTTCCGTATCTTGAGAGCTTATTTTTTGTAGTCCTGAGTAATATTACATTAGCTGGATGTATCACAGTTTATTTATTCATTAACCTATAGAGGGGCATCTTGGTAACTTCCACGTTTTGGAAACTATGAATAAAGTTATTAAAAACATCTGTGTGCAGGTGTTTGTGTGGACATACGTTTCCAATTCCTTCAGTTAAATATCCAGGAGCATAACTACTGGATGAACTGATAAGAGTATGTTTCGTTTTGTAAAAAAACAGTGGAAATGTCTTCCCAAGTGGCTCTCACATTTGGCACTGCCACTAGCAAGGAGAGTTCCTGTTGTTCCATATCCTCGCCAACATTTAGATTTGTTAGTGTTGCGAATTTTGGCTGTTCTGATACATAGCGATAACTCATTGTTGATTTAATTTGCATTTCCTTAGTGATATATGATGTGGAGCATCTGTTCATGTACTTATTTCTAATCTGTGCATTTTCCTTGTTGTGGTGTCTTCAGTTCTTTTGCCCAATTTATGATCAAGTGTCAGTATTTTCACTGAGTTATAATAGTTCTTGATGTATTTTACAAAACAGTTCTTATCAGATATGATTTTTTGCAAATATTTTTCCCAGTTTGTGAATCGCCTTTTCATTCCATTAATAATGTCTTTCGGAGAGCATAATTTTTTTATTTTAATCAAATACATTTATCTTTTTGTGATGTATTATGCCTTTGATGCCATATCCAAAAATTTATCACCAAACCGAAGATTATTTATATTTCCACTTATGTTATATTCTAGGTGTTTTATAGTTTTTCATTTTGCATTCAGTTTTATGTTACATTTTAAGTTAATTTTTGTAAATGGCGTGTGTGTATATATATGTATATATATATATATTTTTTTTTTTTGCTTTGCACATAAACGTCCCATTTGTTAAAAACACTTTTTTCCATTGCATTACTTTTTTCTTTTGCCAAAGATCAGCTGACTATATTTATGGGTCTATTTCTGGACTTTCCAGTCTGTTCCATTGATATATCTGTTTATTCCTTCACTAATACCATACTGTCATCGTTAGTGAAATTATAAAGTAAGTCTTGAAATGAGATAGTGTAAGTTCCCTAACTTAGTTCATATTCTTTAATATTGTTTTCACTATTATGGGTCTTATCACCTCTCCATGTAAAGTTTAGATTCAGTTTATTAATATCTGCAAAATAACTTGCTGGGATTTTCATTGAGATTGCATTCAATCTATACATTAAGTTGAGAGAACTGGTGTCTTGTTAATATGGAGCCTTCTACTCATAAACACGAAATAGCTTTCCACTTATTTAACTCTAATTTGATTTGTTTCATCCAAGTTTTGTAGTTTTCTTCATATAAATTTTTATATATTTTGTTAGAATCACACACAAATATTTCATTTTGGAAAGTGTTAATGTAATCTGTATTTTGTTTTTAATTTCAAATTCCATTTGCTTATTGCTGGTATAGAGGAAATTAACTGAATTTATGTATTTATCTTGTACCCTAGGCCCTTATAATTGCTAATAAGTTAGAGGAATTTTTCTCAAATTTTAAATTTCTTTTTAAATGGACAATCGCGTCATCTGTGAACATATACTTCTTTATTTCTTATTTTCCAGTCACTATACACTTTTATTTTTTCTTTTCCAGTCACTATACACTTTGTTTCTCTTCGTTTTCTTATTGCATTAGCTAGGACTTCCACTATTATGTTGCAAAAGGGTGGCAAGAAAAAAACATGTTTGCCTTGTTTCTAATCTTACAGGGAAAGCTTCTAATTTATCACCATTAAGTATGATGTTAGCTGTAGGTCTTTTGTATACATTCCTTATCAAGTTGAGGAAGTTCACCTCTATTCTTTCTTTCTTCTTTTTTTTTTTTTTTTTTTTTTAATGCAGTTTCACTCAGTCGCCCAGGCTGGAGTGCAGTGGCGCTGTCTCAGCTCACTACAACCTCCGCCTCCCAGGTTCAAGTGATTCTCCTGCCTCAGCCTCCTGAATAGCTGGGACTACAGGCACCTGCCATCATGCCCGGCATAATGACATTTAGGTCAATGATAAACCACACATACCACAGGGGTCTCATGCAATTTAGACATACTCTCTTTTAATTCTTTAAATTTAATTGACTTAATTCAATATGCCAATTTAATGTTTAGATATGTTTAGATATACCAATAACCATGTTTTAGAATTGCCGACACTATTCAATGCAGTAACATGGTGTACAGGTTTGTAGACTAGGGGTATTAGGCTATACCATATAGCCTAGATGTGTAGCAGGCTATGCAGTCTAAGTTTGTATACCACACTCCATGATGTTTGCACAATAATGCAATTCTCTGATGATGCCTTTCTCAGATGTAGTCCTAACATTAAATGATGCATTACTGTATTCCAGTGTGGGGGACACAGCTGAACAGTACATAAGGCTGTATAAATGTTAGAATGCATGAATCTTAATGATAAAAAATATAGGGAAAGGTGAAAAAATTTAAAATAATTGAAATTATATGAAGTATATGTTTTATCTACAGTGGAATACAATTAAAAATTAATAACTATTGGAAATTAGGAAGTTTCAAAAATAAATGAAAATTAAATAGCACACTATTAAATAAACAAGAATCTAATAAGAAATCACAAGAAAAATTGTTCCTAACCAAAACATAATACAATATTCCAATATTTATGAGATACATTTAAAGCAGTGCTTAGAAGCCAATTTCTAGCTATAATTTCCTGTATCAAAAAGAAGAAATGTCTTAAACTACCTATTTTTTTCATTAAAAAACTAATAAGAGAAGAATAAGAAGAACACTATCAAGACAAAGCATATAAAAATAAATAAATAATGAATATTAGTTTAAAAAATAAACTAAATTTTAGAAAACCAATAAAGAAAATCAGCAAAATCAAAAGTTGTTTCTTTGAAAGATAAAGAAAACTGGCAAAACTTTATCTTGAAATAGAAAGTGAAAAAGGGAGAAGACACAAATTACTAAATCAAGAATGAAAGGGATTTTATTACCAGCCTCATAGAAACAAAAAGGATTATAAAGAAACTCTAGACATAACTGTATGCCAACAAACTAATATGTATGAAATGGACTGATTTTATTAAAAATTCAACTATCAAAACTGAAGAAAATATAGAAAAAGTGAAAAGTAAGCATACAAGTAGACTGAATTAGGGATTAAAGAACAACCCGCCCAGAGCCTCCTGCTACACATACACACACACACACACACACACACACACACACACACACACACACACACACACACACACACACACAGAAAATCCCTGACCCAGCAGGCTTCACTGATGAATTCTCCCAAATATTAAAGAAATATAAACACTATTTCTCTGCAAACTATTGCAAAACATATAAGAGGTAACACTTCCAAGCATATTCTTTGAGGCTCCTGTTGCCCTGATACCAAAGCCTGACAATGATATCACAGGAAAAAAAAAAAGTACAGGCCAATATCCTTCATAAATATAGAGGAAAAATACTCAACAAAATGTTAAAAAAAAAACTAAATCCAGCACCATATAAAAAAGATTATACATTATGTACAAGTGAGATTTATTTTAGGGAAAAAAGGTTAATTTAATATTAGAAACTCAATAACCCTATACAATAAATGTAGTATACTATAGTAATAAAACAATGGATAAAAGCCACATGATCATATCACAATGATGAAAAGGCATTTAACAAAAATCTATATTCATCTTATTATTAAAATATCTAACAATTTGACAATTGAGGGAAACATCCTAACCTTGATAAAGGAAATCTATCTACAACTAATATAATAGCTAATGATGAAACATGGAAAGAATCTCCCTAAGATCTGGAGCAAGACAAACAAATCTGTTCTCACCCCTTCTGTTAAACAGTGTCCTGGAGGTTCCAACCAGGGAAAGTAGGCTAAAAAAAAAAATGAAATACAAGACATCCAGATGGTAAAGGAAGACACAAAGCTTCTCTACTCACAGATGACATGATCCTCTATGTTAAAAACAAACAAACAAACAAAAACCCAAGTAATTTACTCACAACCACACCCCTGCAACACACAATTGAATTAATAAATGATTTCAGCAAGGACGTAGAATCAAAGATTAACATAAAAGTCCATTGTATTTCTATCAATGAGCAGTGAACAAACTAGAAATAAAATTAAGGAAACAAGTCTTTTTTTAAAGCATAAAATAATAAAATGCTCAGCAATAAATATAACAAAAGAAGTGCAATACTATACAATAAAATCTATAAAACATCATCAAAAGAAATTAAAGAACACCTAAATAAATGGAAAGATACCCCAATTTTGTAAATGGGAAAGTATAATATTTTAAAAGAGTAATCTATTCAAAATTATTCACAAATCTACACTTTAATTATCAAAATAGCAGCTGCCTTTTTGGCATAAATTGACAAGATAGTCCTGAAATTCATATGAAAATATAAGGCACCATGATTAGCCAAATAAATAATGAAAAGAACAAAACTGAATGACTTACATACCATGATTCCAAAACTTACCATAGAACTACATTAATCAAGAGAGTGAGAGTGTGGTAATGGCATAAATATAGACGTACAGACTACTAAAATAGAATTAGGAGTCCAGAAATAAATTTTCACTTGTATCATCATTGAGTTTTGACGAGAGTACCAGAAAATTTAATAGAGAAAAATGGTCTTTCAACAAATTGTGTTGAAACAACCAGATATTCACATGCAAAGAAAAAAGACATTAGAGCCCTACTTTCCATGATATATAAACATTTACTCAAAAATAGATAAAATACTTAAAGGTAATAACTAAAATCATAAAATATTTTAAATAAAAACATAGGACTTTTTTTTCTTTTTTGCTCTGTGGTAGACAATGATTTCTTAGATATGACACTAAAATCACAGTCAACAACAAAAATAGGTAAATTGAACTTCATGAAAGTTGAACAAATTTTTTTAGCTTTTAGGTTCAGGGATACAGGTGAAGATTTGTCATATAGGTAAACTCATGTGACAGGGGTTTGCTGTAGAGATTATTTTATCACCCAGATGTGATAAAAGCTAGTACTTTATTGTTATTTACTCTTCTCCTCTCCCTCCTCCTACCCTCTACACTCAAGTAAACCCCAGTGTCTGTTGTTCTCTTATTTCTGCTCATGAACTCTCATCATTTAGTTCCTACTTGTAAGTGACAACATGCAGTATTTGATTTTCTGTTCCTGCGTTAGTTTGCTAAGGATAATATTGATCAATTTTATGCAGCAAACATAATCATGAAAATGAAAACTCAGAGAATGGGAGAAAATATTTTCTAATTATATCTCTGACAAGAGACTTTTATTCAGAAAATAGAAGAATTATTGCAACTCAACAATAAAAAGACAACCCAATTTTTAAAATGACAAAATAATTTACTAGATATTTCCCCAAGGAAGATGTACAAATGACTAATGAGTACATGCAAAGACGTTCAATATTATTAATTTGGAAAATAGAAATCAAAACCACAATGAGACACTAATTCACACCTAATAGGATGTCTATAGTGAAAAAGACAATAACAAGTTTTGATGATAATGTGGAGAAATTGAAACTCTTTTACATTTCTGGTTGAAATGTAAAATAGTTCGATTTCGGACTCCAGGTTGGAAGTTTCTCAAAAACAAATTAAGTCTACAATTCTCACATGACCCAGGATTTTCACTCCTGGTTATATCCCCAAGAGAAAAGATACGTAAATTCACACACAAACTTGTACATTCACGTTCACAACAGCATTATTCATAATAGACAAAATTTGAAAATAGTCCAAATGTTTATAAATTGATAACTGGACAACCTATATGTTCTGTACCCAGATGATTAAATATTATTTGGCTATAAAAGGAATGAAGTACTGATACGTGCCACAAGAAGAATGCACCTTGAAAACACTACCCTAAGTGAAAGAAGCTAAGCGCAAAAGGTTATATATTGTAAATCACTTTTACATAAAGTGTACATAGTGAACAAATTTCTAGACACAGAAAGTAGATTAATGTGTGCCATGGGCCCAGGAAGAGGGAAGAAATTGAGAGAGACTGTTAATTTTAGGGTAATGAAAATGTTCTGGAATTGGAGAGTGATGGTGAGTGGCTGAACAACTTCGTAAATATGTCAAAAACCACCAAATTGTACACATAACGTATTAAAAAATAAAATATTGACATACATATTAGAGAGATAACTGGTATTTATATCTAATGTCTTTATCAAAATGCTCAAGAGTGGAAAGACTGTAAACAACTGAACGTAAAGAATCTGCCACAGAGAGCATGACAGAATACGACATCAGATAGGTGTTGTTCACGAGTATAAATTATGCAGCTAGGGAAAGACTCAGGAAGAGTCCTACTAACAAGACATGCTGGAGATTATATGTTAGTATATTTTATTGATTTCTAATATTATGAAACACAACAGAAAAAATAGAAATACAAAATTGTTTAATTTAGGAGAATTACTCTTTGAAAAATCCTGCCTGTTTAACACTGATAGTTGAATTGAGAACTGTGTTTTATCATCGACCACGTCTGCATGTGTGAATCTGAAAATGAACTGAAACAGTACTCAGTGGAGAGAAGTGGAGTCAAAGGTGATCTTCAATAACTTTACCTGACAACAAATACTGAGTTGAAATAAACTTTTAATCTAAAAAAGAGACAAAGAGTGAAAAAATAAAACAGCTCATATGAAAAAACAAGCAAAGCAGAAGAAAGCAACAAAAGAGCAAAGAGCAGATGACAATTTTTAAACTAAAAAAGATTTTCTCAGTCAAGTAAAACATCTTAAAAATATCGTTGTATTTTCTTTAGGACTTGGATGCTAGCAAATATAAAGAACTAAGGCAGAACTCTATCGGGAGAGAAATTGATGTGTAAAAGTTAAAGGGTAATTTAGGCAAAAGTCAAAGGATAGTTTATGCACTTACTAAATAATTACTTACTAAGTATCCACTACTGAACAGATGTGGTTCAAGGTGGAAGAAAAACAAGAGAAATAAAATATCTTTACAGAATTTTGTTCTGTTTTCCAGTATATAAGCAATATCCATAACAAAAACGTGAAATACATGGCATATTTTGTAGTAGTTAGGCTTATGGAGACTAAAAAAGGAGAGCTGGAGAAGAGAGTGTTAGAAAGTCACAGTTTGTATTAGGATCAGGTTTAAAAGGTTTCATTGAGATGAAATTTGAGCAAACATCAAGTATACATATTAAAGAGAATGGGAATCTTTTAAAAATATGGACTTTAATGTGAAACACTGTGAAAAGAGATAAAGTAATGGGTATTTGCTGAAGAATACTTATTAACTCATTTTTACATTCCTAGGTTTGCCATTGTCTTAACTCTCTATATGTGATTATAGCCTGATTATGATTTTCAAGTCTCACTACTCTTTATCAGTGCAACCGTCTTCCTGATTATACTGCACACTATGGAATCCCTCAGGCAGTTGAGATTGGCTCTCTTCCATGGTTGGCACTTACCTCAAAGACATATGGGCTTTCTTTCTCTCTACTCTTAAAGTATGCTGTTTGGATATCAGGATAATCTCCTGCTGTATTTACCTAATTCATCTAGATATCACAACTCCTCCATAATTATTTTTGTTTCCAAGTTATTTGACCACTTTAAGATGTTCATGCTGTTCACGACTGCCTCTGTTTGAAACCGCCTTTTTCCGTCTGATTCTATGAAGCTTTTCTCTCCCTATTCTACTTTTTTGACAACTGTTTTGATGGACATGTAACTTCCTCTAATGCTCCTTAAATGTTAATTTAGAAATTTTTCCTTGGACTGCTTTTTGTTATCACTCTTCACAGACACTCAGACAATGTTATCAATATTTGTTTTCATTTGCCACAGGTGTTTCTCAATTCTCAAATTTAAAAATACCTTAAAAATTAAAGCTAAATTCCAGGAAAATACCTCACTCCCATTTACCTTGAATTGTATGTACTAACACCATTTCATATCTAAGCAAATTTAGAATGTGTTCAGATATGTGTGTTTAGATATGCACCCTTACAATGTTTTTATTCAATCTAATGCACATTCCTTAGAAATTGTCAGTTCTGGAGAACTGAGTATCAGAAATTATCCTTAATACCTGTATCTTCTAACTTTTATATCCATTTAATCATTTAACCTGTAAATAATTTCTTCTTAGGGTTTTCCTTGTCTCTCTTTTCTCTGCTTCCCCATAAATATTCTAGCTTGGACTTGCAGTGTTTTCCTTCTATATTTTGTGTTAACAGGCTTAGATCCTATGTTGGTTAGGATAGAAGGCTAAGCTAGAAGAAGCATGAGACTCAGTGCAATAGTTACTTAAAGAACAAATGATTTTCTTTCTCATGTTAAAATTCTAACATAAGTGGCTCATGTCTGCAAGACACCTTGATTCCTTTCTAAGTTTCCTTCTACAATTCCCTAATATATTTATTGTCTGCATGGTGTACACTACATGTTTGGTCACTTCTACTTTAATCTAATAAGGAACATTGAAGAAGGCAAATGATGAATTTTAAAACAAAGCCTCGAAGTGGCACACATTGCTTCTGCACATATCATATTTGCAAGAATTTTATGGCCACATGAAATGCCATGGAAGCCAGAAATTATATTTAGGTGCACAGGAATTAAGAAAACAAATTCTGGAAAATCATCTTTTCCATATATCCCATGGTCTGGACCATCTCTTTCAACCTTATCAAAGTAACCCACACAATCCCAAGCTTCACAGTATTTAGTAACTATATACAACACACTGAGTAAATCTAAACATTTCATATATTGTACTATACTAGTACTTTATGTTCATCTTTGCCTAGAAATCAAATCATATTTTATCTCTTCTTCCACTTGAATTCACACTGCAGAAATTCTGAATTATGTATGATTCTTTAAAGAATATTTTTCTTCTCTTTCTCCTCCTCCTGCCCTTCCTCCTCCTCCTCCTTCTTTTTCTTCCTTATATTATTTCTATTTTTCAATGATAATTACCTTATTCTGGAAGGTATCCTTCACCTTTGCCCATCTGAAATATTGTAATGTTTTTTCAAGTATTCATTATTTTAGTATTTTTTTTTTTTTTGAGATGGAGTTTCTCTCTTGTTGCCCAGGCTGGAGTGCAATGGTGTGATCTCGGCTCACTGCAACCTTCACCTCTCGGGTTCAAGTGATTCTCCTGCCTCAGCCTCCCGAGTAGCTGGGATTACAGGCAAGCACCACCACGCCCGGCTAATTTTTTTATTTTTAGTAGAGACAGGGTTTCACCATGGCCAGCCTGGTCTTGAACTCCTGACCTCAGGTGATCCGCCTGCCTCGGCCTCCCAGAGTGCTGGGATTACAGGTGTGAGCCACTCTGCCCGGCCTGTTTTAGTATTTCTTTAAAAATAATTATTCACCTAAGTATCCACTAACATTTGTATGCAGTTAAATGATAATTATATTTAATAATTATTGTTCTTTTCTCAATCTCTGAAGTAGGTTGTAAGCTCCTTAACATCAGGGTTATGTCTATTTATATTGATAATGTATGCTATATAGCCATTTAAAAATAAATAATTCACAAACTATGCTGTAGAGCTAAGTAAATAAAAAATAGTTCTATTAAGAAAAGAACACTACAAGGAACCATTTTATTCAGTTTAAGGATTGCACATAAAACTCTAATAATATAATATCATACCAACATATGCAAATTTCTTTAAAGGTTGGAATTATTGCTACTATTACCTAAAGGTAAAAACTTTACTATGAGAAAAGTTATATTCAATAATATTTTCAAATTTAATTCAATTAACTAGGTTTTGATTTGATTTGTTTTGTTATATAGGCTGCTTATATTACATTTACAAATAAGATTCTCAGCATTAATTCACAGAGTAGTGGTATGTTTTACAATTTTGCAAATACCACCTTTTTTTGCATATACCACCCTTTCAAATAGATGAGCAAAATATTTGCATGATCATGCACATATTCTTAAAGTATTAGCAATGATAAAGTACATAACACAGTCTCATTTTATTTGTACTGTTCATTGATTCCGGATATCTTTCATTATTTTAGATATTTTGCATTATTTTCTGGCTGTGAGAGAGCCACATGAAGATACATTTTCAGGCAACTCGAACAAGTCATTAATTCTGACTTATGACTAAAAGTGTTAATATCCCATCAAGTGGCATTATCTGCTGCTGTGATCACTAAAACTATATTTGCTGTCAGCAGACTTGATGCCTGACCCTAAGTAGATAAATCAGAGAATTCTCTGACTTATCAATGCCCAAGTATGAATTTTCACTGAGTACGTTTGACATGCAATCTGAATAATGAGCTGCCCCCAAAAATAATGAATTAAAAGGTTAAGTAGAAGACATACATTATTCAGTTGAGAATTAGCCAAGGGAAGTTTCCTGCATAGATGAAGTTTTATGAACGATTTTGGTCTAAGAAATGAAGTTGGATGATGAAATTTCATCTAGATTTCCATTTCCTTAATTATATATATTGCCGAGACCAGCATGGTGGGGGAGATCCTAACCCAGAGCGCTGGAGGACTTAAAGACACACACACAGAAATATAGAGGTGTAAAGTGGGAAATCAGTGGTCTCACAGCCTTCAGAGCTGAGAGCCCCAAACAGATATTTACCCACATATTTATTAACAGCAAGCCAGTCATTAGCATTGTTTCTATAGATATTAAATTAACTAAAAGTATCCCTTATGGGAAACAAAGGGATGGGCTGAATTAAAGGAATAGGTTGGGCTAGTTAATAGCAGCAGGAGCACGTCCTTAAGGCACAGATCCCTCATGCTATTGTTTGTGGCTTAAGAATGCCTTTAAGCAGTTTTCCGTCTTTGGCGGGCCAGGTATTCCTTGCCCTTATTCCCATAAACCCACAATCTTCCAGCGTGGGCGTTATGTCCATCATGAACATGTCACAGTGCTGCAGAGATTTTGTTTATGGCCAGTTTATGGCCAGATTTTGGGGGCTTGTTCCCAACAATCTATTTGTAAAGCTTTGACCGTTTTCTACTTAGTTTAGAGTTATCTCTCAAGAGACATCTTAAAATGTATTTAATCAGACTGCGAAACTTAAAGTAATCTATCTCTATTTTTTTTAATAGAGAAAAAGCTCTTCTACTACTATTACTACTCTGAATAATATGGCCCCCTCATACCGCCTATTGTACGGACAACTATTAATTTTTTCTACCACTTCATGAATTGAAACACTTTAGAGTATCAGGCAATGTAATATAGCATTAATTAAAATAAAACAGTTGTCATTAATGTAATCGCCAGTTGTACAATGAGTAATTTTTTTTTCATTAGCTCAGGTGGTTTAAGTGACCTGGCTGTGTTCACACAGCTAATGATTGAATAATCTGGAATTCAAAGCCATGACTGTTTATCCATGAAATTTCATGCTATTTTCTTAACCACAATCACAGTGTTTCAACCATTACATGCTCTAGTACACATAATTTAGTTCCATCAAAAGATACATTTAACAATAAGCCATAGGAAATGCATATGAAGAATCCAAATTCAATGAAATCTACATCAAAATTTGAGCAAGTTATTTTTCGAATATTAATTGAGTCTAAAGTTTATATGGAAAGGCAAAAAAGTTTCAAATAGCTCACACAATACTGAAAAAGAACAAAATTATATTTCTGAAAATATCTGATCTCAAGAGTTACTATAAAGCCACAGTGACCACGACAGAGTGATAATGATGAAAGAGAATAGAAGTAGATCGATGGGCTGGAATGGACAGTACACCATTGTTATATACCACTAGGTTTCTGAGAATTGTAATCCATCAGAATGGCATCTTTAATCTCATGCTTTGTCTTTTTATACATAGGATAAATTTCTGTACAGAGACTATTACATGGGTTGTACATTTATATCTGTACATCCCATCTAATATGCAAAATTTAAATTTTCTACATACATGGAAATATGCCACATAAAATAAATTATTGCTGAGGCTTATCCAAACTTTATAAATTGTTTTGAAATAAATAAAAACTTTCCAAAGGTGTTACATAATTTGCCTGCATAGTATACTTATTATTCCTATCTTACATTATTCAATTAGGCCAAAAAAACAAATTATTGACCATTTTCATTTCAGATTTCAAATTTCCTATGCATCTGAGGATAGTGCCTCAGTGATTTTTGCTCCTCATTTTTCACATGGAAAATTTGAAACTAGTTTGATATTAGCTGTCATGGACAGTAGAAAGAGCATTTTCAGGGCAGTCAGCTGAAACCAGGGTTGAGAAAGAAATCATGATAGGACTCCTGGGTCAACAGTCATATCTCACCTCTTGTTGGTTTCATTCATAGTTTTAAATTCTGGAGAAGGTGAGAAGAGATGACAGAGTCTCAGAATTATTATAGAGTCTCAAAATTAGTATAATTCTGTCTAATCACTTTCAAATGTATTGATAGTATTCATTGATTTATTAAAGTAAAATCTAGTATTAATAGTTTTGAAGTAATTTAATCTAAAATATTGTTATCCTCCTTCCGTGTAACACCATATTTCATTCTTTCAATCAAATCTCTATGGCAATTATTCTATAAAAGATACAATAACAAGCACGATAAATTTAAAATAGCATATTATGTTTGTGCACATAAGGTTCTATGGAAAATTTATTAAAATAAATATGATAATTTGGCAAGATATAATTAACAAGTCATTGTGTTTAAGTCTATAAACTGTTATTATAAAATGAAAATACAAAATGGTGAAATATATGAATATGGAAGACATATATACACACACACATATATATGTGTGTGTGTGTATATATATATATATATGTATATATATATATATATATATATATATATATATATACACAAAATTAAGAACATTTTTAACTATCAGCAACATACAGGCCAGAAAACCTGAGATTTAATAAAACACTACAATATAACCAAAACATCAAATAGCAAAAAAAAAAAAAGTCTAATAATAGAAAAAATCCATGATGGACTATGAAACATAAAAGAGGAAATTAATAGGATCTCCATACATAGAAGAATATTAGAAATTGAATATTTAATAATTTAATGATTTTCTACCTATATTCATTTCCAGACTTTGTGTCATCCCATTCAAAATTCCACAAGTTTATGAGTTTCCCTGTATAAGTATGTTTATATGTGTGAAACAAGATAAACTGAATTTAAAATTCATATCTAAATATAAAGGACAACATATACCTAAGAATGACATTGTAGAAAGACCAATTTTAATGGAAAGCACAGAAATTAAAAACAAACAAATCTGATCAATGAACTAGCATAGAGAGTACAGAAACTGAAAAAAATATGCATTAATACTTATGAGAAAAATGACAGTGTGAAGAAGTAAAAAAAAAAAAAAAACAGTATTTTCAATAAGTGACTTTAGTCCTATTCACTACTAGTAAGAAGTAACAGTGAAATTTACTCATTTTCAAACTACTCTTAAAATTAACTTCTAAGGGGAAAGTAAAGTAAAAAAAACAATAACAGTCTTGAAGAATAAAGTGAGATACATTGTTTTGGAGTCAGTTTTGACTTCTGAAATAGTGCAATTTATAAACAAAAATTAACTACAATAAAATTAAGAACTATTTATCAGAAAAAAGAAACATTCAGGTAAGAGAATGACAAGTCAAGATACAGTGTGGGATATTATTTGCAACATGCAAATTTGAAAAAAAGGCTCATATCCTGAACAGGAAAATAACTAATATAAATAAATTATCTCTGATAATTGATCAGAAATCAATGATCTCTTTTAACAAGTTTATTAATTGGGTACATGTGGGATTTAGACTTGCTAAATATAAATCAAAGAGAAAAAACAAAAGTAGAAAATGTCAGGCCTCTGAGCCCAAGCTAAGCCATCATATCCCCTGTGACCTGCACATACACATCCAGATGGCTGGTTCCTGCCTTAACTGATGACATTCCACCACAAAAGAAGTGAAAATGGCCTGTTCCTGCCTTAACTGATGACATTGTCTTGTGAAATTCCTTCTCCTGGCTCATCCTGGCTCAAAAGCTCCCCTACCGAGCACCTTGTGACCCCCACTCTGCCTGCCAGAGAACAACCCCCCTTTGACTGTAATTTTCCTTTATCTACCCAAGTCCTATAAAACGGCCCCACCCTTATCTCCCTTCACTCTCTTTTCGGACTCAGCCGGCCTGCACCCAGGTGATTAAAAGCTTTATTTCTCACACAAAGACTGTTTGGTGGTCTCTTTACACAGACGTGCATGAAATTTGGTGCTGTGACGTGGATCAGGGGCCCTCCCTTGGGAGATCAATCCCCTGTCCTCCTGCTCTTTGCTCCACGAGAAAGATCCACCTACGACCTCAGGTCCTCAGACCAACCAGCCCAAGAAACATCTCACCAATTTCAAATCCGGTAAGCAGCCTCTTTTTTCTCTCTTCTCCAACCTCCCTCACTATCCCTCAACCTCTTTCTCCTTTCAATCTTGGCGCCACGCTTCAATCTCTCCCTTCTCTTCATTTCAATTCCTTTCATTTTCTGGTAGAGACAAAGGAGACATGTTTTATCTGTGGACCCAAAATTCCGGGGCCGGTCACGGACTGGGAAGGCAGGCTTCCCTTGGTGTTTAATCATTGCAGGGATGCCTCTCTGATTATTCTTCTGTTTCAGAGGTGTCAGACCACGCAGGGACGCCTGCCTTGGTCCTTCACCCTTAGTGGCAAGTCCCACTTTTCTGGGGGAGGGGCAAGTACCCCAACCCCTTCTCTCCGTGTCTCTACCCCTTCTCTGCTTTTCTGGAGGAGGGGCAAGAACCCCTCAACCCCTTCTCCTTCACCCTTAGCGGCAAGTCCCACTTTTCTAGGGGACAAGAACACCCAATCCCTTATTTCTGGGCCCTGACCTCTTATCTCTGTGCCCCAACCCCTTATTTCTGTGCCCCAACCCCTTTCCCTCTTTTCTGGAGGGTAGGAACCCCCGAACCCCTTCCCTCCGTGTCTCTACTCTCCTTTTCTCTGGGCTTCCCTCCTTCACTATGGGCAACTTTCCACCCTCCATTCCTCCATCTCCCTTAGCCTGTGCTCTCAAGAACTTAAAACCTCTTCAACTCACACCTGACCTAAAACCTAAATGCCTTATTTTATTCTGCAATGCTGCTTGACCCAAATACAAACTCAACAGTGGTTCCAAAGAGCCAGAAAATGGCACTTTCAATTTTTCCATCCTGCAAGATCTAAATAATTATTGTCGTAAAATGGGCAAACGGTCTGAGATGCCTGACGTCCAGGCATTCTTTTACACATTGGTCCCTCCCTAGTCTCTGTGCCCAGTGCAACTCGTCCCAAATCTTCCTTCTTTCCCTCCCAACTGTCCCCTCAGTCCCAACCCCAAGCATCGCTGAGTCTTTCTAATCTTCCTTTTCTACAGACCCATCTGACCTCTCCCCTCCTCCCCAGGCTGCTCCTCCCCAGGCTGCTCCTCGCCAGGCTGAGTTAGGTCCCAATTCTTCCTCAGCCTCCGCTCCTCCACCCTATAATCTTTTTATCACCTCCCCTCCTCACACCTGGTCTGGTTTGCAGTTTCATTCCCTGAGAGCCCTCCCCCACCTGCCCAGCAATTTCCTCTTAAAAAGGTGGCTGAAGCTAAAGGCATAGTCAAGGTTAATGCTCCTTTTTCTTTATCCAACCTCTCCCAAATCAGGGAGCGTTTAGGCTCTTTCATCAAATGTGAAAAACCCAGCCCAGTTCATGGCTTCTTCGGCAGCAACCCTGACACACTTTACAGCCCTAGACCCTAAAAGGTCAAAAGGCCATTTTATTCTCAATATACATTTTATTACCCAATCCGCTCCTGACATTAAATAAAACTCCAAAAATTAAATTCCGGCCCTCAAACCCCACAACAGGACTTAATTAACCTTGCCTTCAAGGTGTACAATAATAGAGTAGAGGCAGCCAAGTAGCAATGTATTTCTGAGTTGCAATTCCTTGCCTCCACTGTGAGACAAACCCCAGCCACATCTCCAGCACACAACTCCAAACGCCTGAACCGCAGCTACCAGGGGTTCCTCCAGAACCTCCTTCCCCAGGAGCTTGCTACAAGTGCCAGAAATCTGGCCACTGGGCCAAGGAATGCCCACAGCCCAGGATTCCTCCTAAGCCATATCCCATCTGTGTGGGACCCCACTGAAAATCAGACTGTTCAACTCACCTGGCAGCCACTCCCAGAGCCCCTGGAACTCTGGCCCAAGGCTCTCTGACTGACTCCTTCCCAGATCTTCTCGGCTTAGCGGCTGAAGACTGACACTGCCCGATCGCCTCGGAAGCCCCCTAGACCATCACAGACACCCAGCTTTGAGTAACTCTCACAGTGGAAAGTAAGTCCGTCCCCTTCTTAATCAATACAGAGGCTACCCACTCCAAATTACCTTCTTTTCAAAGGCCTGTTTCCCTTGCTTCTGTAACTGTTGTGGGTATTGATGGCCAGGCTTCTAAACCTCTTAAAACTCCCCAACTCTGGTGCCAACTTAGACAACATTCTTTTAAGCACTCCTTTTTAGTTATCCCCACCTGCCCAGGTCCCTTATTAGGCTGAGACACTTTAAATTATCTGCTTCCCTGACTATTCCTCTCAGGTGAGACTGTAGCCACTCCTCATTGCCACCTTTTCCCCCAGTTCAAGGCCTCCTTCACATCCTCCCCTTGTATCTCCCCACCTTAACCCACAAGTATAAGACACCTCTACTCCCTCCTTAGCGACCAATCATGCACCCCTTATCTTCCCATTAAAACCTAACCACTCTTACCCTGCTCAATGCCAATATCCCATCCCACAGCACACTTTGAAAGGATTAAAGCCTATTATCACTCGCCTGTTACAGCATGGCCTTTTAAAGGCTATAAATTCTCCTTACCATTCCCCCATTTTACCTGTCCTAAAACCAGACAAGGCTTACAGGTTAGTTCAGGATCTGCACCTTATCAACAAATTGTTTTGCCTATCCACCCAGTGGTGCCAAACCCATATACTCTCCTATCCTCAATACCTCCCTCTACAACCCATTATTCTGTTCTGGATCTCAAACAAGCTTTCTTTACTATTCCTTTACACCCTTCATCCCAGCCTCTCTTCGCTTTCACTTAGACTGACCCTGACACTCATTAGGCTCAGCAAATTACCTGGGCTGTACTGCCTCAAGGCTTCACAGACAGCCCCCATTACTTCAGTCAAGCCCAAATTTCATCCTCATCTGTTACCTATCTCGGCATAATTATCATAAAAACACACGTGCTCTCCCTGCTGATCATGTATGATTAATCTCCCAAACCTCAAGCCCTTACAAAATAACAACTCCTTTCCTTCCTAGGCATGGTTACTGCGGTCAGAATTCTTACACAAGAGCCAGGACTGCACCCTGTAGCCTTTCTGTCCAAACAACTTGACCTTACTGTTTTAGCCTAGCCCTCATATCTGCGTGCAGCATCTGCCGCTGCTTTAATACTTTTAGAGGCCCTAAAAATCACAAACTGTGCTCAACTCACTCTCTACATTTCTCATAACTTCCAAAATCTATTTTCTTCCTCATACCTGACGCATATACTTTCTGTTCCCCAGCTCCTTCAGCTGTACTCACTCTTTGTTAAGTCCCGCAATTACCATTGTTCCTGGCCGGGACTTCAATCTGGCCTCCCACATTATTCCTGATACCACACCTGACCCCCATGACTGTATCTCTCTGATCCACCTGACATTCACCCCATTTCCCCGTATTTCCTTCTTTCCTGTTACTCACCCTGATCACGCTTGATTTATTGATGGCGGTTCCACCAGGCCTAATCGCCACACACCAGCAAAGGCAGGCTATGCTGTAGTACAAGCCACTAGCCTGCCTCTTAGAACCTCTCATTTCCTTTCCATCATGGAAATCTATCCTCAAGGAAATAACTTCTCAGTGTTCCATCTGCTATTCTACTACTCCTCAGGGATTATTCAGGCCCCCCCACCTTCCCTACACATCAAGCTCCAGGATTTGCCCCCACCCAGGACTGGCAAATTAGCTTTATTCAATGTGCCCCAAGTCAGATAACTAAAATGCCTATTAATCTAGGTAGACACTTTCACTGGATAGGTAGAGGCCTTTCCTACAGGGTCTGAGAAGGCCACCACAGTCATTTCTTCCTTTCTGTCAGACATAATTCCTCAGTTTAGCCTTCCCACCTCTATACAGTCAGATATATACAGTCAGATAACAGATCAGCCTTTATTAGTCGAATCAGCCAAGCAGTTTTTCAAGCTCTTAGTATTCAGTGAAACCTTTATATCCCTTACGGTCCTCTGTCTTCAGGAAAAGTAGAACGGACTAAAGGTCTTTTAAAAACACACCTCACCAAGCTCAGCCACCAACTTGAAAGGACTGGACAATACTTTTACCACTTTCCCTTCTCAGAAGTCAGACCTGTCCCCAGAATGCTACAAGGTACAGCCCATTTGAGCTCCTGTATAGAAGCTTCTATTTATTAGGCCCCAGTCTCATTCCAGACACCAGACCAACTTAGACTGTTCCCCACAAAACTTGTCATCCCTACTATCTTCTGTTTAGTCATACTCCTATTCACCGTTCTCAACTACTCATACGTGCTCTGCTCTTGTTTACACTGCCGGTTTACACTGTTTCTCCAAGCCATCACAGCTGATATCTCCTGGTGCTATCCCCAAACTGCCACTCTTAACTCTTCAAGTAAATAAATAATCTTTGCTGGCAGGACTATGCTGAATCTCCTTAGGCACTCTCTAATCAGATGTCCTGGGTCCTCCCAATTCTGAGACCTTTTATACCTGTTTTTCTCCTTCTCTTATTCCATTTAGTTTTTCAATTCATACAAAACCATATCCAGGCCATCACCAATAATTCTACACGACAAATGTTTCTTCTACCAACCCCACAATATCACCCCTTACCACAAAATCTTGCTTCAGCTTAATCTCTCCCACTCTAGGTTCCCATGCCGCCCCAATCCCACTCCAAGCAGCCCTGAGAAACATCGCCCCTTATCTCTACATACCACCCCCAAAAATTTTCACTGTCCCAACACTTTACCACTATTTTGTTTTATTTTTCTTATTAATATAAGAAGACAGGAATGTCAGGCCTCTGAGCCCAAGCTGTGCCATCATATCCCCTGTGACCTGCACATACACATCCAGATGGCTGGTTCCTGCCTTAACTGACGACATTCCACCACAAAAGATGTGAAAATGGCCTGTTCCTGCCTTAACTGATGACATTGTCTTGTGAAATTCCTTCTCCTGGCTCATCCTGGCTCAAAAACTCCCCTACTGAGCACCTTGTGACCCCCACTCTGCCCTCCAGAGAATAACCCCCCTTTGACTGTAATTTTCCTTTATCTACCCAAATCCTAAAAAATGGCTCCACCCCTATCTCCTTTCACTGACTCTCTTTTTGGACTCAGCCTGCCTGCACCCAGGTAATTAAAAGCTTTATTGCTCACACAAAGCCTGCTTGGTGGTTCTTCACACCGACGCGCATGAAAGAAAACATTAGGAAAGACATTAAAACCAGTACAACAAAAAGAAAATATAGAAGGGCAATGAATATATGAAAAAATCTACAATCTTTTTAAGATGCTGGAAAATGAAAAAAAAAACTAAATAAGAAATTACTACAAATCCTCACATATAGCTAATGCCAAAATAACACTTAATAAGTGTGACATGAAGGATAGACAGCAATACTCATTTTTTCTTGGTGGAAATGTAAATTGGTCAAAAAAGTAGCTATTGGAAGTAGCTATTAAAGTTTAACATATTAAAAAATTCTATAACAAAACAGTTCCATTCTTAGATGTATATTTAATTATAATGTGTGCACTTTTGCACTGAGAGGTATACGAAAAGGTAAATAGCAGGGCCAAATCAGAACCACTCTAATGTTCATTAATGCTTGAATATTTGACAAATTTGAGAAAAAATACAGCAATAAAAATAAATGGAAGGCCTCTACATGTAATAACATATTTAAATCACCCAAATATGTAGTCGAACAATATCCAAGACCATCTAGTGTATGAATCCACTTATACAAAGTTCAAAACCAGCACAAACAAAATTGTATTGATAGAAAATAGAACTATAGCCACATTTTGAAGAAAAGGTAGAGTAGTGATTGGACAAGGCATGAAAGTGTCTTGAAAATTACTAAAACATATTAAATTACTAGACCTGGATATGGTTATATATGTTTACTTTTGATTAATTAATTGTCTTATGAAATTTTCTTCTGTGTAAATTTTTTTCTGTGTTATATTTCCCAATACAAAAGTGCAGGCCGGATGCGGTGGCTTACGCCTGTAATCCCAGCACTTTGGGAGGCTGAGGCAGGCAGATCACGAGGTCAGGAGACTGAGACTATCCTGGCTAACATGGTGAAACCCCGTCTCTACTAAAAATACAAAAAATTACCCAGGCGTGGTGGCAAGCGCCTGTAGTCCCAGCTACTCGGGAGGCTGAGGTGGGAGAATAGCGAGAACCCATGAGGCGGAGCTTGCAGTGAACTGAGATCACACCACTGCACTCCATCCAGCCTGGGCGACAGAACAAGACTGTCTCAAAATAAATAAATAAATAAATAAATAAATAAATAAATAAATAAATAAATAAATAAAAGTTCAAATATTTAAAAGACTCATTTATTTCTGTAGTCCAGAAATCTCTAAGATTTAGATATTTCTTTGTCTAACTGTCTTCTATTACTACAATTTCCAATTATTTAACAGACATTAAATGTTTTTATTTCTATTTATGTATATATTTCTTCTCTAAAAACTACATTGTTTATGGAACTCTCCTACACCATATTTTATTTTATAAACAAACAGCACTGCATTCTGGGATACATTGCTATCTCCCTTATCATATTTGCATATCTCTTAAACTTTCTGTACTGTCTTCTCAGCACTTCTTCTTCAACATACATTATGTCTATTATATCATTTTTTAGGTATTGTATGTGTCATCTTAGGTATGTGACTCTTTTTAATTTATAATAATCCTCCAGGACAGTTACCATGTCTTCCTCTCATTATTTTACAATATAATACGGTCTAAAAATATGTATTTAAAACATTTTTAAAATTATTTTTCAACCAAACGTGTTAATACATTCATAACGTCAATTCTGTAAATTTTGAGTTTTTCATTCTTATCAACTCGCCTGCCTTTTTTCAATTACTAAAATATGGGGACCAAGTAGGTTTGGAAAATTAGATAACTACAAAAACACACTAAATACTCTATAAAGCATAAAAGCGATTTGAGAATAATGGGAATTTGATTTCATATGGTATCATGCATAGTCAGTACTGGCTATAACATTATCAATATAAAGGTCCTAACTCTCTCAAGGTTTTGAGATAAACATATGTGATCAATGATCTCTTTTAACAAATTTAGTAGTAGGGTATGTGTGGGATTTATACTTGTTTAAACTTATAAAAAACTTGAGAAAAAAATACAGCAATGAACGTTTGTGTTTTGGCAGGTGGATTCTGTCCCATTTGAAATCTAATTATCATTTGTTCTAATTTTTACAGGATGGCATGCAATTTTTCAAGCAAATTTTCTTTGTTATAAAATCCATCATGAATTTTTCTATAAAAATATTTCTCAGGACTTTATTGCAGAGAACAAAAGAACACCCTAACAAATGATAAATTACAATTAAGTGTCTGAGTAATTTTGGCAACCATGTATTACCCATCTCAGTATGTTATTAATTCCACAGAATATTTTTTGCATATGTTTTGAGACAGTAGGTTTATAGAAACTTTATTCATTTATATCAAACTTAAGTAGCCCAAAATATACTAACAGAAAGCATAATTAAATGGTGGTAAATAAAATTGCTTTAAAATATTAATAGAATGAAACTAAGTTAAATGAACAGACAATAAATATATAAAGGGTTATGAAAACCAATTTCTATTCTGAACGGCAATAATTTAGAATGAATTTTTATTTTGAAAAAAATTTAAGTTACATACCTGAAGATATATAAATATTTTATGTTTCCTATTGAAAAATTGCCAGTTAAATGTCCTTGAAACAATTACAATCATTGAATGAGAAATAAATAACCCCCCAAATCAGTGTAAATACTATATAATAGTTTAGCAAAATTAAATGAGAAATAGCTAAGGCCAAGATATTCAATTACTGTAGGCTGGCCAGTTTTTTGATTATCTAAAATAAAGACAAGAAGAATCATTTTCTGATGCCATGTCTGTGATTAATATAACTATAGAGAAACAGCTATGCTAAAATTTAGCACATATGAAGCAAAAAAAATTATATACTAGTTATAGGTTGCTATGGCAATATGATGACAAAAGGATGCTAGTTTTGTAAGAAAAGGTGAGTATATTAATTTAATAAATATAATATGAAATCAAACTAGATAGGTTGAAGATTACTAATGCACATTGTGTCCAAATGATTGTAATATTCCAGAGAGAATTTTAAAGAAAATTGAGTCATACCTAACATAAAAATATGTGAATATAAATTACAACTAGTTTAAGAATCACCAGTGCATGTATATGCTATTTATGTAAACTTTGGACAATGTAATATAAGGCTGAATACTCCAAAATATTAACAATTATTTTAAAAATTTATGAATTATTGTTAATATTTTTAGAAGAACATGTATTTATTTAATGATCCCATCAATATATTCTTTCTGGAGCTCATGTTATTTTCTGTCTAACTTTAATTATTTGCTTCAGGGGGACACATCTTCCACACAATTCCTGAGAAATATATTATGAAAGACAAATTTGAGATCTCTCATATTTCCTGAGATGTTCATCTTAAATCCACATACATAATTTTGCATGCTGTCGAATTATACCCCAGAAATAATACCCTCAGAAAGACTTGTTAAGATGTATTCATTTTCTTTCAATTTTCAATTTTGTTGTTGAGAATATTGGAGTCATTCTGCCTCAATGATTAATTTCCCATCCAGTAATTTGTTAGAACTCTTTTCTTTGGGATCAGGCCTAATTGTGTTTCTCTATTGAAAAATCATTAGAACCAAGAACTAAAATATTGTTATTGGAATATTCATATTACCATAATCAACGATTAAAATTATATATACATACATACATACACAGAGAGAGAGAGAGAGAGAGAGAGAGAGAGAAATATAAGCCACACATGATAGGATAGGTCCTATGCTGCTTGTTGTCCAATAATTGAAAATAGTGTTTAAAGAAGAACTGAATATGTTCTGAAATATACTGTCCTCCTGCATGGCAAGCCTCAATATTTTTAGATTTCATCTTATTACAAATTGATCTAAAAATGTGAATTTGTCGATTTTGTTTAAATCGACAAGATAAATTTTAAATGTGAATAGAATTGCTAATGATTTAAAGTGACATGATTAACTTTAAAAAGAATGCTTCACTGGTCACACAATCTGATTTCAAGACTTTGAACTACAATGCTTATGAGAGTGTGACATCTATTTCGGTCCATTTGTGTTTTAACAAAGTACCTGAAACTAGTTGATTTGTTTTAAAAATGGAATTTATGTTCTCACAGCTCTGGAGTGTAGAAAGTCCCAGATAAAAGTACCAGCAGATTCAGTGTCTGGTGAGGATGGTTCTTTGCTTCCAGGTTGGTGCCTCCTGCTGCATCCTCACACGGCAGAAAGGAGGGAAGATGTGTCCTCACACTAGAGAAGGAGAAGAAAGGCAAAAGCGCCAGGCAGCTGTCTGAAGGCTCTTCTTTAAGAACATTTAATCTTATTCATGAAGACTGAGCCCTTATGAATTAATCGCTTCCTAAAAGAACATCTCTTCATGCCATCAGCTCGGGGTTTACGTCCCAATAGATGAATTTTGGAGGGGCAAATACATTTAAATCATAGCAATGATGCAACAAAATTCATAATAAAAAACCCAGTTAATTTAACACAAGGCAGAACCTATAAAAAGTCCCACACGTTTAGCTGGGCGTGGTGGCTATATTATATTATAAATTCATTAAATGTAAATTTCATTAAATGTAAATTTCAATAGAAATAAAATTATAAATAAAGTAAAATTTTTATAGAAATGTCATAACATCTTTATTAATCACAATCTAGGAATAACCCAAATTCCCATAAATAGAAAAATTAACAAATTGTGGCATTTCATATAGTGAAATAATACATGATAGTAAAAATGAATGTAGTATTCATAAATGCAGTAACAGGGAGGATCGCAAAAGCGTTATTAAATCCGAGTAATACAGAAAAACGCAAGCTACAGACTATGTAATTTAAACTGGTTTAAGCCTTGAAGAAATATGTTTTATATTTGTGGTAGAGTGATGTAGTGATCTCTAGGTCAATCATATCCTCAAGAATTAAATTTGTTTTTGCCTCGCTGCTTGGTTACCCACAATATTGATCTTATCCTAAATCTTTTCTGCCTTGTAGCTATAAGAGGGCTACCCTTAGAAATCATGCATTTTATTTACTCGCAGTAGAAAGGAGGTACTGACTCCTGTGACTCTCCTAAGAACAAGAAAAGGTTTGCCCCAGAAGCCCACTAGAGACCTCTCCTTAGATTTTACTGACTTAAAAGAGTTAGATTTCTTCATTCTCTATCCAACCATCACTATTATGAGAAAAGAGATTGCTTTGATTTACTTACATTGAATGACTCAACCTGTGGTAAAATTGAATGGAAAAATAATTTCCCAAAAATGATTTAGAATTAAAACACATACATAACTACCATCTGAAAGACAATATTAATAGATTGCTATCAATGAAAGATTACCAGGGTTGGAGACACCAAATAGTTATTTTAAAATGAAAATATTTTAGTTTAAAACATGTATTCTGTGAGATTAAATAAATCTATCTAAGTCAGGTTGGGCTAGCTAGTTTTAATTTTAAATATATATACCTAAATGTGCACAGTGGGTAAAGAAAGCACCAAGCATCTATAAAAATTATATGTGAAGAATTTCTTTCTCATCATGAGAGCTGTGCTTCTCATAACCTGAGCATTATATAATTTTAAGGTTTAAGAGTTGTATCTGTGCAATTAAAAAACATGACTTGACTGGGATGATACAGAAAATTACAAAACTCTTTTGGCTTTAGTGAGGACATGAGTCTTATTAGCAAAAGATAAAGTAATAAGGTTCTCAAGACAAATCTGCTGTTTTGTACAGCAATTTTGGCTATAATCATAGCATATCATCACCTGAAAACAAGAGATCAAGTTTCCAGCTATGTTGGAGGATGCTGGCTAGACTGAAATTCAAAAATTTAAGTCCACCTTGTACTTACATTATTGACATATAAGAATCAAGAAATGCTAGTTCTGTAGTGGCTAACTCTTTAAAAGCCATCTGCAATCACACTGGGTGGTGTGCTGGCAGTTGGTATTAAAAAGTCACTCAGCTCATCAGTGGTTCCCATTAGCTGATATGTAGTGGAGCACCTGGCAAGTTGTCTCAACTGCCATGTTAAATCTAGGCAGGATTCTCGACTATGGAAACTGCTAGTGAAGTGAAACAGGTGGTCCTCCCAGTGCAGAAAGCCACCTACAGACTAATCAAATATCACTCAGATCATCTAGCATTCTGCTCAGGATATATAATGTGTCCACGCAGGCATCCTAATCAAAATGTGGTATCATTCCAAGGCACTATTAATATTTAAAAATTTTAATTCAGAATATATTTTAATGTTTTGCTATGTATATACACAAGTGTTTTTAAATTAAAATCACTTTCGTTTGAGGAATGAAAACCCAGGCCTCTCCAATTAGGTTCTGAGATATTTATCTGATATGGTATTTCAAATACAATGGTGTGACAAATGAATAATCACCAGTCTGTAAAAATAAAACTTTAACACTTGAGGAAAGTGCAGAATCAATATAAAATCATAAAGAAAGCATAATTAGTGCTCATAAACTAGTTATAATGTCTAAAGAGAATAATGAGTAAACTTCATGTAATATAATCAAATATTTGTTGCCTGAAATTATATCAAATCCTCTCATTTGAAGTACTAAATTTCTTGTAACATTTTCTGTTTACATCACAAAGCCATCAAAAAGAAAATATGCAGCATTAAGGAAACACACACACACACACACACACACACACGCATAGCTGTCAAATAAGAAAGAACAATAGCCATTTGTATTGTTCCTAAAAAGCAACATAAGGTTTTGATATATGTAGCTTTAGTTAAGCTTTATCACTTGTTTTCCCCTTAAAATCTAATAAATAGATTGAATTTCAGAAGAGAGAATTTACAAATATCAGCAATTTCAGTAGAGAGAATTCACAAATATCAGGTTCTAAAATTTCACAGTAATTACCTGAAGTAGCTGCCTCCCATGCAATTGTCCTACACAGATTAATAACAATATTAATGATGAAAATAATAGAAACTTTAAGAAACTTATTTTGAGTGAGCCTTGATAAAATCTCCACTTTCTGGCATCCAGAGTTGTTATGGATTGAACTGTGTCACTTCAACAATTCATATGTTGTTAATTCCTCAAGTGCCTTTACAGACGTAAGTAAAAACGAGATTATTAAGGTGATTCCTAATCCAACATGACTGTGTACTTATAAGAAAAGGCAATTTAGGCTCAGGCACAGACAGAGGGAAGAAAATATGAAGACACTGAGAGTAGACAGTCATCTACAAGGCATCAGAAGAAACAAACCGTCTTGACACCTTGTTTTCTGACTTCTAGCTTTTAGAACTGTGAGAAAATGTTTTTGTTGTTTAAGCCACCTAGTCTTTAACATTTTTTTTGTTGAAGCCCTAGCAACTGAACACAGCCTTACAGATAGAAACAAACATTTACAGATTATTTTAATAAGAATAATGAAAAATTGGTCACTGCTTTTCTATTAATGCATTATAATTTACTAATATCTTTAAATATATCCCTGAGAGAATTGTATTATAATAAATATAAATATACATATAGGTGTATGCATATATTATTTTAAAAGGTGTAATAGCCCGTACAACATATTATCTACTTTAAGATTTTATTGTTTCCTGGAAGTATCGTAATAAAATGGCTGACATTCTAGTGCAAGACAGGTCTAGTGGATGTAACAGATTTCATATTTTTTCAGATTAATTTTAATTAAAATAGAACATGGTTCATTCCCCCATCCTTTTTATGATTTTTATTATAGAGATTATCAACATTGCATTCATGTCAAATGTATTATTTATTTTGCTGATATTAGCAGTTGTAGGAATATAATGCCACTTTTTAACATTGAAAAGATAAACCTCTAAAGATAGAACATCTTTAGGTGTGTAAAATTCAACTAATGATATTTATATCATCATGATTTATTAGAATATCCCCTTTATGAAGTAATAATAATTATTATTTTCATTGTGGGAAAATGCACATATAAATTTTACCATCTTAAATTTTTTTAACTGTACAGTCCAGTGGCATTAATATATTCATATTGTTGTTCAATCATCACTGCCACCCATCCAGAGAACACTTTTCATTTTGCAAAGTTGAAATTATGTACCCACTAAACATAACTCCCCATTTCCCCCTCTTCTCAGCCCCTCATAATCATCATTCTACTTCCTGCGTGTATCAGTTTAACTTCTCTAAATCTACTTTCTGTCTCTATGAACTTATCTACTGTACCTCATGTAAGTGAAGTCATATAGTAGTAGTCCTTTTGTGATTGATTTAATTGACTTAACCTAATGACTTCCAGGTTGATCCATGTTACAGCATGTGTCAGAATTTTTTTCTTCTTTAAGGCAAAATAATATTCTACTCTCTCTCTCTCTCTCTCTCTCTCTCTCTCTGTGTGTGTGTGTGTGTGTGTGTGTGTGTGTGTGTGTGTGTGTGTGTGTGTCCTGTTTTATCTATTTATTTTTTTAGGAGCAGACACTTGGATTATTTCTACCTTTTCTCTATTGTGAGTAATGCTGCTATAAACATGGGTGTACAAATATTTCTTTGCGTCCTTATTTAAATTATTATTTGGGTAATGTAACCAGAAGTGGAATTGCTGGTAAATATATTTTTAGTTTTTATAAGAACCATGTTACTGTTCTTCAGAGACTCCATTTTACATTCCCACCAATAGTGGCCAAGGGATCCAATTTACTCACATAAATTGCCAACACTTGTTATTTCCTGTTTATTAGGGAGTTGCTATCCTAATAATGGAATAAGGTGGTATATCACTGTAGTTTAACTTTGTACTTCTCTAATAATTAATGATGTTGAACATCTTTTCATATACACATTGACAATTTGTATATACTCTTTGGAGAAATGTCTATTCAAGTTCTTTGCCCATTTTAAAATTGGGTTGTTCGATCTTTTGTTGTGGAATTGTAAGAATTATTTATAAGTAATGTATATTAATCCCTTACCAGATAATTAATTTGAAAACATTTTCTCTCATTCCGTAATCTGCCTTTGTACTTTGTTGATTCTGTTCTTTAATGTACATTTTTAATTTTGACATAATGCATTTCATCCATATATTTTTTGTTGCCTGTGTTTTTTGTCATATCAGTGAAATCATTGCCAGACTGATGTCTGAAGATTTATATCCTGTGTTTTCTTTTAAAAGTTACAGTTTTAGCTCTTGTGTTTAGTCTTTGATCAATTTTGAGTTAATTTTATATATGGTGTTAGGAAAGGGTTCAACTTTATTTTGCCTGTGGATATTCAGTTTTCCCTAAAGCATTTCTTGAAAAGACTGTCCTTTTCTCATTGAATGGTCCTAGAATCACTGCCAAAAATGATTTGACCATGTATACAGGGGTTCATATGTGAGCCCTCTACTACATTGCATTGGTGTATAATTCTTCCTCTTTGATAATACCACACTGATTTGATTTCTGTTAAAATGAAATCAAATCATAAAGTTAAAATGAGTTCATTGTTTTGAGCCCTAATCCAATGATTGGTGTCCTTACAAAAATGGGAAATTTGGACACAGAGACATTAAAAAAGGAAAACTATATAACGAGACATAGAGAAAATATGGCCATACACAAGCCAAGGATGGAGCCCCATCCTCATGAGGCCCCAACCTCAGAGGGAACCAACTCTGTAGACATTTTGATTTTTGACTTCTTATTTATGTAACTGTGAGAAAATAAAATTCTGATTTTTTAAGCCATCCAGTTTGTGGAACTTTGTTACAGCAGCTCTAGCAATTAACACATTGTTTATAATGAAATACCTGCAGGATAATGTCATTAATTATTTTATTTTAAATGTGACTAAATCTTAAACCATTGTACTATATATTTTGTTCATGTTGAAAAATATAAATTTATTATTTAATGATAAACAATGTGATTTATATTGCTGTATACATTTTAATGTATTTACAGTTAGGAATACATATACTTACACATATATGTTGATCCTCTAATGATCCTGCCATGTTTGAAAAGCAAATTAAGAGTACTTTAAAGTAAGGTCATATTCCACCACATTTAGGAGGAAGGATTTTTGTTAATGCTATCAGAGGAAAAGCATACAACTTATTAAAGGCACCTAATATACATTAAGACCTACATGATTTTATTAGGATATAATCAAACACTAGTATATTAGACAGTAGTAAAAACTGAAAATCTATTTTATTTGTAGAGAGTTTTGTTTTGGTCTTGCTTTAACTTAGAATTACTTGTCCTGAATATTTTGGTTGTCAATATGTGATATTTGAATCAAACAAGTGAAATACGACCATCTTATAGTGGGCCAAATCTTTCAGGCTATGAAAGCTCAAATGAAAACCGAATCAAGGAGTATTTGCAAATAACACTATACTAAATACATAATATTCTCAACAGTGCCTTTGTACAAATTGTAATTATTGTGATTGTTTTGGTGCTATAATAACAATTTTTTACAACCACAATGAGAAGACATCGGCTCGAAAATTATTCAGTGCTAATATCAAATATGTTCTCATTGGAATTTCGCACTTTTTCCTCTATTGATTCTAAAATGTTCAGTTATCGGACTCGGTTTCTTATGGTACCAAACACTGGGGTGGAAATGCACATTTAAATGAATTCTTTAGGATATTAGTTTGGATGTGCTCCATTTAGTTGTGCTCTGCCATTTTCTTGTGCATATATTCGAGGCAAGCAAGTAGATTCTATTGCTTTCCATTACTCTCCTACCATTCTATCTGTGATTTTGTAAGTAGGGAATTTCAGTATAAAATCAAAGAAATCTGCATCTAAAACATATTTGGAAGCATAGAGTAAGTACCTAAATGTTTAAAATGCTTTAGTTGAGCACTAAAGCATTAAAATGTCTAACAAACTAAATGATGGGGTTATAAGAATTTCTAAGGTTCATGTTTGTTAAAAGACAATTATTGTCACAGCAGTGTGTTTAAAGAAGCTATATAACAATTCAGTTAAAAGATTTTCTCACTAGCATTTTATCTTTAAACTTGATGTAGACATTTTGTAGGAAAATATATTAATATATACAATTTTGTGTCTTTGGATACGCTGTGAAACATATGAGGTGTTTTTTAAAAAGGAAAAAAAACCTTTCTGTATGCCTATGCATATGTAATTGTAGAAGATTATGAAGTTATACTTGTAAATAATTTAATTCTATCTTATTTAGTGTTTTACAAAACTAAAAAGATCTGAAGTTTTATTGTATTTGTAGTCTAACAAGTTAGGCTGCCACAATATTTCATGTGGCCAAACGCATGAGACAAGGCGTATTGTCAGTCCTCAATAATAGCTGCAGAGTATCAGTTTTTTTGTGTGTGGCAGTTCTCTGAGCCCAAATTTCCAAAAGGTGATGAGAACAGAACCAGATTAACATCTACAAAAGCAACAAATTTCATTGAAAGACAGAAACTTGAGCTTAGCAGATCCAAAATTTTATACTTGAAGTAAATGTGTCTCCGTTTGTTTATGCAGGAGACAATCTCCGTACCTTCCAAGGCTGTTTGCTGTACAGATATCCCTGAAAAAGATAATCAGGAACAAATTTGTTAGTGTCACTGCTTGTAAGATGTACCAAAATTTGGAAACCATGAAGAACTTTCTCACAACAGTATTTCAATTCGGTATTATTTAAATACACTTAAATTTGGTATTATTTAAAAACACTTAAATTTACACATATGTCGACATAAACAGACATCCAAGGCCCTCTCCATTTTTAAAATCTAAAATGAAGTAAAGAATATCCAAGAAAAGGTATGTCACCATGACTTCAAGGCAAAAATCAAAAGATGTCACAGAAAGTATACTCTGTCTAAGAGAAATGTAACTTGACTGCTCCGTGACGATTTATCTCTAAGATCATAGCCTCATCCGTGTTCATCCTATCACACTTTTTAGAAAGCAAATTCAAAAAAAATTCTTGTCAAAATCATTCCTGTACAAAATGTATTAAGCAGCCTACCTAGCTTAATAAATTTAAGCTTAATAAATTCAGTTCAGCTATAATGAGAAAATATGCGGGAAACAAAACAAAACGAAACAAAAAACTCAAGCACTGCATATTGTTAAGCAAAAGTTTGCAATGGTTAAGACCTCTTCAAAAATAATATGTTGTGTATTTCATTTGGAGATCACTTAAAATATTACCGTCTGGAAATTCTTTCAGATTTTGGTGTCTGACCAAGAATATATAATTCTGTCCATCTAAATCACTTTTTATCAGAGACATAGTTCACAGCGATGAATCTTGCAAATCCACCAAATCACTAAGACAACTCCCAAACATTTTTCTTTTACCTTTTTTTCTTAGACTGAGTCTCTCTGTCGCCTAGGCTGGACTGCAGTGGCATGATCTCAGCTGACTGCAATCTCTGCTTCCTGGATTCAAGCAATTCTCCTGCCTCAGCCTCCCGAGCAGCTGGGATTACTGGTGCTTGCCATCACGCCTGGCTAATTTTTTGTGTTTTTAGTAGAGATGGGGTTTCACCATGTTGGCCACGGTGATCTCGAACTCCTGACCTCAGTTGATCTGCCCACCTCGGCCTCCCAAAATGCTGGGATTACAGATGTAAGCCACCACACCTGGCCAAACATTTTTCTATTAAAGCACACACTAAGATGATAATATTTTATGGCCCATTAGAAGATGAGGCTTTTTTTCTGCCTTGAGGAACTCCCCCTGGGAGATCAGGAGATTAAGAGGATTAGTTATTTGAGGCAAATGTTTACCATAAACAAGATAATTGCACACCAGTAGAACATCAGATTTGGAAATAGCTACAATAGAACTAGTAATCTATTTTAGAGCTATGCCAGGTACATCAAGGAGGAAAATTTGAAACATACATATGAGTATGTACCATTTATATATCAATTAATTATATATGTCCTCTTATACATTTGCTGATATGCACATAGAGAGGAAGTAGAATGACAGTATTAGGTTCCATGGCTATAACAATAATAAACTTACTCTATGGAATTGTGAGGATTAAGGAGCAAAATTCAATTTGTATAATTTATCCTATAGAGATAAATGGTGACACTAAGGACACATATGTTAGTACAATTATTCCATTATTCCACAGAGAAAATTTCAATTAGTAAAGAAGGATTGAAGAAATCATGAGATGTCTACATAATAAAATTGTATGTAGACATGAGCAAACAATGTATTAGAACAATGAAATTCACCTTGGAGGTATTTCTACAAGGTATTGTTAAATGTTAAAAAACAAATTTCAGAAAAAATCTAAAATAAAGTTTGCCCCCCAAAAATACGGTACCCCAAATGAGCATTTGTATTAGTATTGTTAACCATGTTCTGAGCAGGCTCCCTTTCCCATGTAGCCTGATAGTAAATGTACAGTGATTTATAACACAAACATATACAAATAAACACACACACTTATGACTCAACTTGGGCAGAAGCACTTGTATGCTATATATATTTTGATCTTATTTTCCATATGGTTTCATTCTCACTTAATTTTAAATTAAGAATAAATATGGTGAACTGGATTGATCTGACTGAATCCCAACTCAAGCCCACTGCATTCTAACACACACATATATAAATATGTAAAACATAACATTTAAAAATATATGTTGTAGTTGAAAATTAAATAAAAAACTCTATGTTTACATAAATTAGGAATTAACTCAATATTGAGTGAGCACTGGAAGACCATGGGTTATAGGTATCAGATGTATCTTAATGGGTACTGACTGAAAATAAGACAAATTCGGATCTATGGACTTGGTAAACAATACAATCCCATTGGATTAAAAAAATGAAAAATGAATGAGTGGCCCAGAAAATAAACATGAAGAAGGAAGGCCCAGGAAAGAAGGGGGGCTGGGCACGGTGGTTCATGCCTGTAATCCCAGCACTTTGGGAGGCCAAGGCAGGTAGATCATGATATCAGGAGTTTGAGACCAGCCTGACCAACATGGTGAAACATAGTCTCTACTAAAAATACAAAAATTAGCCAAGAGTGGTGGTGCACAGCAGTAATCCCAGCTATTCAGGAGACTGAGGCAGGAGAATTGCTTGAACCCAGGAGGCAGAGGTTGCAGTGAGCCGAGATCGTGCCACTGCACTCCAGCCTTGGCAGCAGAGCAAGACTCCATCTCAAAAAAAAAAAAAAAAAAAAAGATGGGAGATCACTGAATATTATAAAAAGCACACACACAAAAAAAATTTAAAAATTATAAGACTAAAAACTATAAAACTTCTGGAAAAGTGTATAGGGAAAGAGCTCCTGCCAAAGCAGTGACAATAATTCTTCTTTCGGATATCACATCAAAAGCTTGGGCAACAAAAACAAAAGTAAATAAATGAAACTACCCCAAACTATAATGCTTCTGCACACACACACAAATAATAACTAAAATGAAAGCACAGCTTATGAATTGGGAAAAATATTTCTAAGCCATATATGTAATAATCCAAATTTACAATGAACTCATACAAGTCAATAGTGCAGAAACCAATAACCCAATTTTAAAAATGGACAAAAGTCCTGAATACACATTCTCCAAAGAAGATATAGAAATAGCCAACAGGTATACGAAAAGATGCTCAGCATCATTAATCATCAAAAAGTGCAAATACAAATCACTTTGAAATACCACCTCACACCCAATAGTATGAGTATTACCACAGACAAAAGATAACAAAGTCTGTCAATGACAAATGAATAAAGAGACTTTGGTCCAACATATACCATGGACAATTTTTCAGCCCTAAAAACAACTAGCTTTCTGCCATTTCCCACAACATGGATGAGCCTGGAGTACACTGTGGTAAGTAAAATAAGCTATACATAGAAAGAAAAAATATTTCCTGATCTCACTTATATGTAAAATCTAAAAAAGAAATGTCAAATATCCAGAGATAGAGAATGAAACGATGGTTTCTAAGGGCGAAGTTTGGTTGTGGGAAGGAAATGAGAAAATGCAGGTCAAAGCAGATGTGCAGATGAAGGATGAACAAGTCTAGAAATCCAATGTAAAATAGGAGGACTATTCATAATAATATTGTATTGTATATGAAATTCATTCTGAATAAGTAGACTTTCGCTGCTCTTGCCAGAAAAATAAAATTGTGGGTAACTGTGATATTATGCTTATGTTACTTTGCTTGACTAGTAACCCTTGTACTACCCACGTATCTATGATCCTTTTTATTTTAATATTGTTGAATTATACCAAAAATTAGTATCAAATTGATTAATGCTTCTTGTGTCTAATTTTATAATCCTAAGGACTTAGAGCTTTAGGTTGTAAGAGTTTACTTATATTAAAAAATGCTAAAATATCTTAATATTATTTAATTAAATTCTACTTAGGCATATGCTATTATTATTTTCTCATATTTTGTAGAAATTCAATTGCTTGCATTTTAATGCAACTATTTTTATTAGCCAAATTGGAAATGTTTTATGGTTTTTATTCTGTTGTCTCCTACTAACTTCATAGTTGTACTAGCATTAGGTCATAATTTTAACATGTGAAAATTTCATATTTTTATAATATATTTGAATAATGGAGGAATTGGTTATCATTTGAAGATAGAGTAAAACTTATTAGTAAAACTACTTGATCTAATATATTTATACGAAATACCAAGATGAGTATGTAGGGAAGGGGAAGCTGGTATATATGTCTTCAAATGTATTTCTTTTTTGGTTTTGTACTATGTATCATTGTCTTTTTGACCATTGCTGTTCTCTTTTTACAGTTTGTTGTGTTTTTTGTTCTTTTTGCTCACATACACACAATCCCACCTTATTGTTTGACATAAAGATTTTTAATTGTACAATGGGTTTATCAGGATGTAACCCCATCCCATCATAAGTGGAGGAGGAGCCTCTTGTCTTACAATGATTCAACTTGTGATTTTTCTACTGTACAATGGGATTTACAAAGAGCTTGTTGGCATATAAACCCATTGTAAGTTGAGAAACATCTGTACTCTTTCCTGCCTTTCATTTGAATTCTATTTATTCTGTAACTGCTATTCTTGTACCTACAAGTTTTTCTATGTCGAACTTTTAATTTATATTAAATATTTCAAAGGCTTATTTGTAATTTTATTTTTTACTCAATATTTAGTTGGGAGTAATTATGCTTGATTTCCAACTTGATAGCATTCTTATATTTTTATTATATTTATCTGTGATTTCTACTTAACATTTTTACCATCAGGGATATAGTATATGCGATAACAGTTACTTTTCTTGTGTTGTAACAACATAGCTTCAGAGTTGTACTACCACTGATGGCAGCGGTGGCTGGTGTGGAACAGCCGCTGTGAAGATGCTGGCTGCAGCATGGGAGGCATGACCAGGGCTGCAGACTCCACAGAGCCAGTGGGATCCAGAAACAGGTGGGAGCTCCACCCCCTTCCAAGTTGGCAGGGAGGGATCCCCACCCTCCCAGGCACAGCTGCAACTGTCCAGCCTTGGTTGAGGACCCGGGCACCCCTGCACCTCAGGGACCAGGGAAGCCTCCCCACGCCTGAAGGCTAGGAAGTGCCTGCTCCCATTGCCCAGCCTCTCCCTGTTCCTGGTGTCCACTTCAATTTTGGAGCAAAGTTGAGGTTGAGCCTGGGGGCTGTCACAACCTGGCCAACTGTGCACACACTCGGGGCAACGCTGACACGAAAGCCCCCGGCCACCTTGGCCCCCTCAGAACTTTGGGCGTTGAAGAGCACGGGAGGGAGGGTGAGGTGGGTTCCTGAGGGTGGCTCCGCATAGGCCTCGATAACATGGAGGCAGACAGTCTTCTGGGCAGAAAGGGGCAGATCCCTTGTGAAGCCCCACCTTCAAGCCAGGGATGGCCTGAAGAATTCAGGCTGTCAGTTCCAGGTGGAGTCTGCAGACAGGAGTGAAAACTTACAGTGCCTTCTCCAGGCTGGCCGGTGGCTGCCCATGGACCAATCAGTATGGACTTCCTCCATTCTGAGCCCATAAAAATCCAGGACTCAGCCAAACTGGAACAAACATCCAGACTACCTGCCTGCAGGTAGCAGCTACATACTATGAATTCTCCAATTTTTTTCCACTCTGATGTCCTTTTAATGTTAAACTATCTCTCAAGACATTTATTTGCTCCCACATCTTAACTGTAGATGGTAAAAGTAGCCACACAGAAAACTAAATTATTTGTTGTCTGGATATTTTTTCTGCTGGATATCCTAGTTCATTGCTCTTAACTTCTGCCTTCAATTAAGCCGACTATCACTGACACAATTCAACTAAGGCTTTTGCTTCTTTATAACAGGGATGGTCTTTAGTCCACTCTCCATTACCTTGTTTTTCATTTCCATCTAAGAGCTCATCAAAATTACTCTATGCTCTGTTCAAAGCAATGCAGCCTTTTTTTCCTAATTGGCTGCTACAAATTCTTACAGCCTCTGCCTATTACCCAGTTCCAAAGCCTCATTCACATTTTCAGGTAATTGCAATAGCAATAGCCCCACTTCTCAGTGCCAATTTTCTGTTAGTCCATTGTCTACTGCCATAACAGAATACCACAGACTGCTTAATTTATAAAGAATAGAGGTTGATTTAGCTCACAGTTCTGGAGGCTGGGGAATCCAAGAGCATGGTGCCAGCACCTGCTCAGGGCCTCCCATGAAGGAAGGGAGGAAAGAGAAACAGAGCCCCTGTGACAGGGAAGGAAATGGGCTTAACTCATCCTTTTTGCACTCCAGCAATAACTAACACACTCCCACAATAACAGTGTTAATCCATTCATAAAGGCCAAGCCCTCATGAAATAATCACCCTTTTTTATTTTTTTATGTTATTTTTTTAGACAGAGTTTCATTCTTGTTGCTCAGGCTGGAGTGCAGTGGCAAAGTTTCAGCTCACTGTAACCTCCGCCTCCCAAGTTCAAGCAATTCTCCTGCCTCAGCCTCCCAAGTACCTGAGATCACAGGTACCTGCCACCATGCCTGGCTAATTTTTTTTTTTTTTTTTGTATTTTTTGTAGAGATGAGGTTTCACCATGTTGTCTAGGCTTATCTTGAATTCCTGACCTCAAGTGACCCGCCTGCCTGGGCCTCCCAAAATGCTGGGATTACAGACCTGAGCCAATGCACCTGGCCAAATAATGACTTCTTAAAGAGCCCATCTCTAAATACTGTTAGGATAAAATTAAATTTCAACATGAGATATGGCAGGGACATTTATAGTGGCATCATCACAATATAACAGAGCCATATCATACTTTTGTATGTGACTGATATTAACACATAATATGAATTAAAGAATAAAACATATTGGCAGGATACACACATGTGAAAACATGTTGGCTAGTTTTAAACACAAGGAGACACACACACATACAATGAAATACTATTCATAATTGGTCAACTCACATATATCAGAAATACTTAAAAAGAGCTTTCTGTTCCTGTGTGGACCCTTGCCAGGGTTTCAGAAGACAAGATTATATGAGCAGGTGCGCTTCTTCAGGGTTCTCCTGTTTCAGAGAGAGAAGTTAAGAGTCCTGCAGTTTCCTTCACTTGGCTGACATTGATCACCTGCAGTTAAGCTCTGTTTTCACAGATGAGATACTTCACCTTGTCTGGATATAGTCAACTGAGGATCTCCATGCCTGCTGGGCCAAGCACAGAAATATATTTCTGTCTTACCCTGACTCTGGCTTTAACCTGAGTCCAGCGTGTTTTCTCTTTTTGTCTCTAGGTGAGGCTAAAAATTAATTTGCCTGAGTTGCCATAAACCATTTAATATACTTATGCTTTAAAATATTTAAAATTGTCTAAACATGCTAAAGTCAGCAGCAAATATCTGTGCATTCTTAGTTAACATACCAAGAATTTTTTAAAAAATTAAAGACCATTATATATCTATGTCCAAATGACTGATAAGCTTCAAACATTGAGTAAAAAACATGCAATTGTCAAATAAGACCAAATAATGTTAACTTTCATTCATTCTTTTGATGTCAAAAACATTCTATTTTCACAGAACCGTACATTTTCAGGAAGGAAAGGAAAGTGAAAGATCATCTACACTAGCTTATTCTCACATGCCTTGGCATTCCACACAATTACTATTCACTAACTCTTTTAATAACTCAGTGATATGGATCTTACAACTCTCATCATGTAGATAACCTTCTGAAACTATTTTAAGATGGCTATATTAGTCCATTCTCACACTGCCATACAGAACTGAGACTGGGTAACTTGTGAAGAAAATAAGTTTAATTGACTCAGTTCCACTGAAAGCATGAATGCAGATGTCAGAAAACTTACAATCATGGCAGAAGGTGAAGAGGAAGCAAGAACAGTTTCACATGGCAACAGGAAAGAAAGAGAGAGAGACAGAGAAGGGGGACGTGCCACATACTTTTAAACCATCAGAACGCATAAGATGTCGCTCACTATCATGAGAAGAGCAGGTGGGAAATCCGCCCCCATAATCCAATCATCCTTCACAAGGCTTCTTCTCCGATTCAACATGAGATTTGGGTGGGGACACAAATCCAAACCATATCAATGTCAGTTCTAATTATTATAAAATTTTATGGAATTAAACATACAAATCTGTTTTCCAATACTCTACTATTCATAGTCCCAGATAAAATATCTAAATCCTAATTGTTGTGACAGACTTTCAAATATTTGAAAAGTTATGTTTGTCTGAAATCTTATCCTGCCAGGAAGATCCTATTCCTTTAGAACTTCTCTATGATAAGGCTTCTTTTTCTTTCTCTATCTTCACTACTGATGTTTGGAAGAATTCCAGCTTAACACGTTCTCCTTTAACTATAACTCTCAGAACTGTGTACATACAGCACTCCCTTTGAAGTCTGATAACCAAAAATAAGATCAGATATATTAGAATTTCAAGAAAAATATATGTCATTACATGATGTTATCATGATTAATCCATTTTATTCTTTCCCTTTGAAACTAACAAAATGTGCATTCTGCTTACCTGTTTTTTGTCTACATTTCACAATGCAAAACACACAAAATGTTGTCTGTGTTGCTATTAGGCTTTTATTTTTCATTGTTAGCACCCATATAATAATGTTGAACTTATAAATTGTACTTGTTATGAACTCCTTTTTTTAACTTTTATTTTAAGTTCAGGGATATACCTGCAGGTTTGTTACATAGCTACACTTGTGTCATGGGGGTTTGTTGTACAGATTATGTCATCACCCAGGTATTAAGGCTAGTACCATTAGTTATTTTTCCTGATCCTCTCCCTCCTCCCAACCTCCACCCTATGAAAGACTCTAGTGTGTGTTGTTCTCCTCTATGTGTCTGTGTGTTCTCATCATTTAGCTCCCACTTATCAGTGAGAACATGAGGTATTTCGTGTTCTGATCCCGTGCTAGTTTGCTAAGGATAATGGCCATATTATTTCTACCCAGTAAATTTTCAACCTTTAATACATGAGTTATGCTAAATTTCAAACTTAAAAAAAGTTTTATCAACTTGCCATATTTAATATATTAGTGACATTATCTGGGTTTATGGCCAAAGCCAATTATTTAAAAAGTCTTTCTAGATTTATTTTATGTATTTATTTATAGGTGGAGTCTCACTATGTTGCCCACGTTGTTCTCAAACTTCTGGGCTCAAGCAGCCCCCCTCTTCAGCCTGCTGTGTAGCTGGGGCTACAGGTGTGTGCCACTGGGCCTAGATCAAATTTATTTATTTATTTTGAAAGGAGAAGCTTAAGGAGACAGATTCAGTAAACTGTTTCTCTCTTGCTTTGTATTATCAGAATGTAGCAATATTTACTTATCATGAAATAATAACTCTTGAATAAAGACTATTCTATTAGGGTATTCTTGTCCATTCATCATTAGCCTTTCAATAGGAATTAGCTACCTGTGAGTTTACCTAACTGAATTAAGAGTCTACATTTTTAAAATGTCCATAAAAGAATCTCGCCACTACTAACTTCACAGTGACAATGCATTTTTAATTCATTAAAATGGAATTTTTAACACATTCTATTTTTTGATTTCCCCTTTCCACTGTCTCTCCCTATTTTTACCCATCCAATTCCTTCCTGCCAAATAAATTTTCCTGAAGCTCAGCTCTGATAAAAATATCTACCAATAAGAAAATGTATCTGACATAAAAGCCTCATTAATAATTATTATTAATAAACTATTTATTTATTTTTATATTTTACTATATGTTCTGGGATACATGTGCAGGTTTGTTACATAGGTATACATGTGCCATGATGGTTTGCTGCACCTATCAACCTGTCATCTAGGTTTTAAGCCCTGTATGTGTTAGGAATTCATCCTAATGCAATCCCCCACCTAGCCCCCCAAACTCCGACAGGCTCCAGTGTATGATGTTCCCCTCCCTGGGTTCGTGTGTTCTCATTGTTTGACTCCCACATATGAGTGAGAACATGCAGTGTTTGGTTTTCTATTCCTGTGTTAGTTTCCTGAGAATGATGGTTTTCAGCTTCATCCATGTCGCAGCAAAGGACATGAGCTCATTCTTTTTTGTGGCTGCATAGTATTCCCTGGTGCATATGTGGCACAGTTTCTTTATCTAGTCTATCATTGATAGGCATTGGGTTGGTTCCAAGTTTTGCTATTGTAAATAGTGCTGTAATAAACATATGTGTGCATGTGTCTTTATAAAAGAATAATTTATAATCATTTGGGTATATACCCAGTAATGGGATTGCTTGACCAAATGGTATTTCTGGTTCTAGATCCCTGAAGAATCGCCACACTATCTTACACAATGATTGAACTAATTTACACTTCCACCAACAGAGTAAAAGTGCTCCTATTTCTCCGTATCCTCTCCAATACCTGTGTGTTCCTGACTTTTTTTTTTTTTTTTTTTTTGAGATGGAGTCTCGCTCTGTCCCCCAGGCTGCAGTGCAGTGGCATGATGATCTCGGCTCACTGCAAGCTCTGCCTCCTGTGTTCACACATTCTCCTGCCTCAGCCTCCCGAGTAGCTGGGACTACAGGTGCATGCTGCCATGCCTGGCTAATTTTGTGTATTTTTAGTAGAGATGGGGTTTCACCGTGTTAGCCAGGATGGTCTCGATCTCCTGACCTCGTGATCCACCTGCCTTGGCCTCCTAAAGTGCTGGGATTACAGGCGTGAGCCACTGTGCCCGGCCAGTTCCTGACTTTTTAATGATCACTATTCTAATTGGAGTGAGATAGTATCTCATTGTGGTTTTGATTTGCATTTCTCTAATGACCAGTGATGATGAGATATTTTTCATATGTTTGTTGGCCAGATAAATGTATTCTTTTGAGAAGTGTCTGTTCATATCCTTTGCCCACCTTTTGATGGGGTTGTTTGCTTTTTTTTCTTTTAAATTTGTTTAAGTTCCTTGTCGATTCCGGGTATTAGATCTTTGCCAGATGGATAGATTGCAAAAATTTTCTCCCATTCTGTAGGTTGCCTGTTCACTCTAATGATAGTTTCTTTTGCTATGCAGAAGCTCTTTAGTTTAATTAGATCCCATTTGTCAATTTTGGCTTTTATTGCCATTGCTTTTGGTGTTTTAGTCATGAAGTCTTTGCCCATGCCTATGTCCTCAATGGTATTTTCTAGGTAGTGTTTTTATGGTTTTAGGTTTTTAGTTTAAGTCTTTATTCTATCTTAAGTTAATTTTTGTATAAGGTGTAAAGAAGGGGTCCAGTTTCAGTTTTCTGCATATGGCTATCCAGTTTTCCCAGCATCATTTATTCAATAGGGAATCCTCTCACCATTGCTTGATTTTCTCAGGTTTGTCAAAGATCAAATGGTTGTAGCTGTGTGGTGTTATTGCTGAGGGCTCTGTTCCGTTCCATTGGTCTACTGTTTTGGCACCAGTGCCATGCTGTTCTGGTCACTGTAGCCTTGTAATATAGTTTGAAGTCAGGTAGCATGATGCCTCCATCTTTGTTCTTTTTGCATATACGGGCTTGGCTATATGGGCTCTTTTTTGGTTTCATATGAAATTTAAAGTGGCTTTTTTTTTCTAATTCTGTGAAGAAAGTCAATGTTTGATGGGAATGGCATTGAATCTAGAAATTACTTTTGTATTATGACCATTCTCACAATATTGGTTCTTCCTATTGATGAGCATGAAAGTTTTTTCCATTTTTTTGTGCCCTCTCTTATTTTCTTGAGCAGGGGTGTGTAGTTCTCCTTGAAAAGGTCCTTCACGTCCCTTGTAATTTGTATTCCCTAGGTATTTTATGCTCTTTGTAGCAATTGTGAATGAGAGTTCACTCATGATTTGGCTCTCTGCTTGTCTATTATTGGTTTACAGAAATGCTTGTGATTTTTGCACGTTGATTTTGTATCTTGAGAGTTTGCTGAATTTGCTTATCAGCTTATGGAGTTTTGGGGCTGAGACGATGGGGTTTTCTAAATATACAATCCTGTCATCTGAAAACAAAGACAATTTGACTTCCTCTCTTCCTATTTGAACACCCTATTTTTAAAATTCTATAAATCTTAACTCTTACCAGTATCTTCAATACTGGTGAAATCCTTGGAACCGTAAGTTTTTATCCATTCCTCCTCTTCTGCAATAGAACACAACCTACTTAAAAATCACAAAAACTCTGACAGTTTTCCTGGCTTTCGCTTGATATAATTGGCAACAATAACACCTTGATTAGTTACACTGGTGGAATTAATGATAAGCATTGTATAAATTTTAAAAAGATATGCTCCAAAGGTTTAGTAATATCCTTTTAATATTTTTTTCTAGAAAGGCAGGATTTAAACCCAGGTCTCACTTATTTCAATTACTGTATTCATCAATGTTCTCATTTTCTCTAACGCCCTCCTACAGTAGTGAGTGATTTGTTTATACCATGTGCTTTTCCAGTAAGTGACAACACACACAGAAAACCAATTATAAATAGATTCTCTTAGACAATGAAAAAAAAAGGTTCTCATACTTTTTTTGGTTTTGCTTAGTCCTACTTTCCCACTCCCCACCCCATACACTTTTCTAGTTGTCAATGTCACCCTTGCTTTCCCTGCCTTTTCTCCCTCTTCTCTCCCTTTCTCCCACCTCATAATTCAACCCTGAACAAAAATACTTTTTCAATTTTCTCTTTGCAGTAATTAGAAAAGAGTGGGTCAACTTCTTCATTATTTTTTTTCTCAAATTATTCTACATTTTCTGAATTGACCTTAAAGACTGGTATGACTTAAACACTAGGTAGTCTCAAACAGGTATTAGGTGGGTGCAAAAGTAATTGTAGTTTTGGCCATTGAAAGTAATGGCCAAAATAATTGCAATTAAAATAATGGCCAAAGTAATTAAAAATAATGGCCAAAACCTCAATTGCTTTGGCACCCAACTAATATTACCTGTTTTATGACAAAAAACATACTAGCTGCCTTCCTATATTACCTAGTTTACTGTATCTTTTTTATTGTTCGAATCATTGACTATTCTTTAAGGTTTTGAAATTATGATTATTATCTATTAATTAATGGTTTAGTATTAAATTTGAAAGAACAGATTATGGGTTGCTAGCTAGAAACTATTTTTGTAAATAATTTTTTATGTGTATTTTGGCTTGCCTCAGAAATTCCTCAGGCGTAATAATTGTTTTTTAATTATTTCTATTTCTCAACAGTGCCTACCCAAGCCCTCTTTAAAATAAAAGGGACAGGCCATGCGCGGTGGCTCACGCCTGTAATCCCAGCACTTTGGGAGGCCAAGGCGGGCGGATCACGAGGTCAGGAGATGGAGACCATCCTGGCTAACACGGTGAAACCCCATCTGTACTAAAAAATACAAAAAATTAGCCATGCATGGTGGCGGGCGCCTGTAGTCCCAGACACTTGGGAGGCTGAGGCAGGAGAATGGCGTGAACCCGGGAGGCGGAACTTGCAGTGAGACGAGATTGCACCACTGCACTCCAGCCTGGGCGACAGAGCGAGACTCTGGCTCAAAAAAAATAATAATAATGATGATAAATCAATTAATTAATTAATTAAAGGGACTACAGAAATTTTAAACATTATCAACATTATAGAATTAGTTCTTTATTGTAACCATGTACTACACTAGTTTGCTATTAAATATTCCTCTAGATCCTGTATATTTCTATTGGTGTCATAATTATGAATTAATTATGTCATTTCCTTTAGAAAATGTTCTAGTATGTTTATATTGCCTATATTTTATATATAATGAACACCAAATCAGTAAGCAATCTTTCATTTATAATGTATGTGGAAAGATTATTAAGATACATTATATAAAAAGGATGATTGTTGGAGTTAGTTTTCATAATCTTAGTGTAATTAAATTATATTAAATGGGTAAAATGCTTATAACAACCACTTACCTTGCAATGATCTGGTAGAATAGACTAATTTAATTAATAAATATGTAGAATATTTAAATTTCATAGTTACATCTTGACTGGAAATAAAAAGCAGATAAAAAATAGTGAAATTGTGACATTGTTGCCATTTTGAATGACATTTTACGAAAGTCAGTACAGATCGATTATAGTGATTGCTATATAGTTTTAAGTTATATAATAATTTCTGGTATTTTTAGGCTTATTTATTACCATTTTAAAATGTTCATATTCCCAATAAATTTGAAAGATATAAATTCAGAAAATGCTGAATATAGTAATCAATATCTCCTTAGTAATTTTGGCTTATTAGCAATTTTACTTAAGAAATTTTCCCAAACCACCCAACCTAAACCAATGAGAAAGAAAATGAACAAAATAATAAATAGAATAAAATAATTAATATCTAGTTAAAGTTTAGTTTTTTGTTGAGATACGACAACTCTATAGGAATTTTACATTTCAGTAATTAAAATGTGATGATACCATATTTTACAAGTACAAGATTATAGTAAGAGGCATCTTCCTCAAAATTAATCACCTGTGTTTCTTCTGCAGGTTGTGCAGGATCATATATATATATACATCATTTTATTCATAGACAGAAAGTTAATAACATATATTTCATCTTCTTACTCTTTGCCTCCTAGCTTTTACACATTTGTTGTCATATATTATTAGAAAATTATGTTCCTCATCTTTTACTTTAGTCATTTTATTATTTGTTTAACTTTTATCTTAAGTTCAGGGGCACAAGCACAGTTTTGTTACATAGGTATACTTGTGCCATGGGGGTTTGTACAAATTGTTTCATTATCCAGGTCTTAAGCCTAGTACCCATTAGTTATTTCTCCTCATCCTCTCCCTCCTCCCACTCTCTACCCCATGAAAGGCCCCAGTGTGTGCTGTTCCCCTCTATGTGTCCATGTGTTCTCATCATTCAGCTCCCACTTATAAGTAAGAGCATGAGGTATTTGGTGTTCTGTTCCTGTGTTAGTTTGCTGAGGATAATGACGTCCAGCTCTATCCATGTTCCTGCAAAGGCCACAATCCCATTTTTTTGAGAGTTGTATAGTATTCCATGGTGTATATGTGCCACATTTTTATTTTATTATAATTACAATTTGCTTACTTATTCATCTACTGACAGTTTATATTGGATTTATTAGTAATTAATTACTTAGATCATTTATAAAATGATTTATTAGGATGCTTTTTTTGAAAATAAAATAGAGTAAATTGCTAACAGTGAAATTGATAAGATGTATATTATAAGGTCACTTTAAATTTTTGATTTTTATTGCCAGAGTTTTGAAATACTATACACTCTTTAATAAGATAATTTTACACACAACCCTGCCGTAATAGTGAATCTTAATTTTTGATTAGCATTTAGTTAATTAGATAAGCCAATTATATTTTATGTGTTGTAGTAATGTTCTTTTATATTGAACTTATTACTGATTTGTATTATCTTTATAAATTAAGAAAATTAGCTATTGTCCATTCATTATGTTAAAATATCTATTCTTACAATGCCATTTTTCAACTACATTTACTGTATTTTTCATATAAAAGTTTTTGATTTTATGTAAAAAAATCAATAAAGTCTTTATGACTTCTTTTGTTAGCGTCATCCTTACCAAATATCCCCAAAATTATTATTATGCATAAATCCTCTGACTCTTACTTTAATATAATTTCTTTCCAAGTTACAAATATTGGTATTACAGGGAGGCAGAAACTCCATAAACATTTGAAGCTGGTCCAGATAGTCCAAACCAAATTCAGCAGATTCAGGCAATATCGTTACAAATAGACATGAAAGGGAAACAGTGATGGTACAAGTTGTTCTTGTTGCATAGATTGAAAAGCATCAATAAATCCCTTTTATTAACATTTGCCATCCATTAATATTCAATATTTGAGTCCATAAACTTAGGTCTTTAACTAATGTTAAAAATCCTGAAGCCGAACTTTGATTTCCAACCTCTGAACCTCTTTTTGATTTAAGTGTCGGTCAGAATTTGGAAATCTGGGGTTTTATTATCAAAGTAATTTCATGTCAGGAACATATAAAAAATTATTTCCAAATACAAAAACAGCCACCTAAAGTAAATCAAAGCCACATCAAAACCACACATCATTATCTTAATCTAATATATTACCTAAAATGTGTAGTTGAGAATTTTTTGGAAAAATACAAGGCTGTGTACACTTAGTTTAAAATCACGGTCTATTATTTAATTACAGAACATTAAAAAACAAACAGCCTTTTCACCCTGAAAAACACTATATATATACATAGTATATATAGAAATATATATTTCTAAAATAGTCTTAAACACTCTTGACTTAATGTTCTATTCAGTAGTTCTGCATCAGATAACGCACTGAAAATACTAATACCCTAATCATACAAATACTTCGTCATTATCTAGGCTTTGGGTTCCAATGCCATATGATGGAGAATGAACTCTTCTATATTTCCTTGTTGGGCATAATAAAAGAAACACATCTACAACAATTTTGGCTTAACAAAACCTTCACCTTTCCAGATGTTAGCATATCTTTGGTGCCCTTTGACCTGGCATTTATTTTTTCTAATGTTTTGTAATAATGCATAAATTGACTTTATCATTTTAGGAGAGCTATTTAGTTTCTTATTTTTATTTATACATTTATTTGTTATTATTTTATAACTCGATAATATATACCTATAGCTGGACAGTCATCAGAAATTAATTCATTTTCAATCTTTAAAATATTCATGATTCTTAAATTTGCTGAACATTTCCACACTTGCTTTGAAACACAATTTCTTAAAAATATATTATATCTCTCCTTCATTACCTTTGCCTTGAGAACATTGAAGATGTGCAATCCTTTCGCAGCAGTAGCACAGTGATTATGGCATCTTATAGTAATTGTGATCATCAAACTACAGCAAATGTCACTCTCTCTCTCTCTCTCTTAGTCTCCCTTAAAAGTTATGCTTAAAACAACCAGTCAGTAAGGCGTGCCAGAGCTAAAAACACTTGTATAGTTTCCTTTTATTTTTCCTCCAAAAGAACAGTTTGTGCAAAACTGTGCAGATACAAATGGCCAACCTTATGGTTGTTATGAGCTTGGGTCTCTAGATATATTTATTACTTCCAGCTTTTCCTGTTAAGTATGAGCTTTATACTTAAAGATACACCTCCTATCTTCCCATCCTTTTCTAATTTCTCAGAATGTATTTTAGCTCAATAAGTTGAGGATTATAACAAGAGTGCACAACCCACTTAAAAAACAAACATGAGCCCCATTCCTAGTAAAACACGACTGCAATGCAATCTACATTCTTCCCTCTCAGCTAGGAGGCAAATTAACATTATACTGACATCTACAAGTATATTAACATGTAGGTTTATAAATCAAAAATTAAATTTTAGGTATTTTGAAAGGAACTTCATCGAATAGCAAGAGTTAAATTGTGATGGGTACCTGTATGTTTCTGATATATGTATAGACCACTCAATTTGAAGATACAACTAAATTAAATGTTTCTTTATTGCTTATTTTTTATTTGTTCTAGACATTTTTTATGAATGACAATTTGACATATATTGCATTTCCATTCACTGCATTTCCATTCATCTTTCCTTATTTTATTCATTTCTAATTAATTCTGGGATAGATTTCCTGGAAAAGTACCACTACTGAGTAAATTTAATGCATAATTGATTTTTCTTTTTACAAATTTGATTTACATATTTAATTTCATGTCTTGATTATTATATTTGTTTTTGTTGCTAAATTCATCTGTCTTTTTTTAACCTCAATTTTCCATCATACTACCTCATTTTTAATTTTATTTCCATAGATTTAAAATAAATTGGTTGAACATCACCTGGATTTAGCTTCAAATGGTTTAATTGAATATATATATATAATTTTGTGTGTATGTAATATATGTGTAATAGTACTATATAAATAATTTTTAGCCCCAGCTTTCATGTGCCTGTGATTGTACACTTTATATGGTAATAGTATTTGAAAATATTTCTTATCCTGTTACATTGCAAATAATCTATTTTGGGTTTTCTTCCTTACATCAATTTCTATAATTCTGTTAAACAATCAAAACCTTCCAATTAAAAAATTCATTAATAAATCTATTCGATTCTTTAACATTCAAAACTTAACAATCAAGGTTCATCTTTCTTATTCCTTGAACGATGAATAGAATAAATCTTAACACTCATCTATAGGCCACTGTTTTAAATTGTATGCTAAATACACTTAAGAAATATAAATTATTGATATTAATTTTATTTGTAATAGATAAATATTTTAAAATATACAGTATAGGTAAAAATACACAGTACAGGTGAACTTGTTCTAATAATATTTTTTAAATGTGCTGAAAATGTACTTTGTACTACATCTATTACTAAGTGCTTACACACATTATTTTCTCCAACCTCACCAAAATTAAAATAAATAGATCAGAAATTTATATTTATAACTAAAGTTTAATTATAAGGAAATTAAGGCTTCATTAAGTAAGCTATCGAACAACTATACTTTAATTATACTTTAGCATGTGATTCCCCAACCCCTGGACAGGTGCTTGGTTGCACAGCAGGAGGTGAGCCACAGGTGAGGTAGTGAAACTTTATCTGTGTTTACAGCCTCTCCCCATCACTCGCAATACTGCCTGAGCTCTGCCTCCTGTTAGATCAGTGGTGGCATTAGATTCTCATAGGAGGGTGAACCCTGTTGTGAACTACTCATGCAGTGGTTCTAGGTTGTGCATTCCTTACGAAAATCTAATGCCTGATGATCTGTCACTTTTTCCCATCACCCCAAGTTGGAACCATCTAGTTGCAGGAAAACAAGCTCAGGGCTTCCACTGATTCTACATTATGGTCAGTTGTATAATTATTTCATTATATATTACAATGTAATAATAACAGAAATAAAGTGCACAATAAATGTAATGCACTTGAGTAATCCTGAAACCATCTCCCTACCTCACTCTCCCCTTTGTCTGTGGAAAAATTGTCTTCCACTAAACCTGTCCGGTGCTGAAAAGGTTGGGGACTTCTGCTTTAGCAAACTGTGTTGAAAAACCCATATCAATATTTATACTCCTCTCACTGTGGACACATTTTGGGCCTAACAGTAAAGAAATGTATCCTCTCTAATCAAATTTTGAATATTTATTTATTTTTACTTATCATATCTCATATTTTTTAGCTTACATTCCTCTCATTTGTTTACACAGTGTATATATTAGGGCAAGTTTTGTTTTGTTTTTTAAATCAGAATTTGTGAAATACTTATCCATATGCTGTTGTTACTTACATGTCTTTTTAAACTTGGGAACTGTTCCACATGGACATCTCGGTATTTCTGTCCTTGCCTACAGGAGAAGTATTTATTTTGGCTAACAGAAAATGAATTGTCAAAATATAAGCCTTTAGGATATAAAGCCACCACATTCATAAGACATTACTAAATTATCAGCAGAATCATGATGAAGAAACTTTAAAGTGGAAGAGAGGTATATTTATTGGTATTTACTTTGTAACTAATTACTCCAAATCGACTAGTTTAAAACCAAAGACATTTATTATTTTTCACATCTTTATAGGTCAAAGAGTCAGTTATTGTGGTCTGTCTAGGCTCAGATAGGTCTGAATGGTATATGAGTGGTTGGCAGGCTGGTTACCCTCAAGGAACTCACTCACATGTTGGCAATTTGTTGAATATCAAAGTGATGATCATGTGTCTGTCTTAAGCAGGATATCTTGTACTAATTCATATGATGTGGTGGTAGCTTTTCAAATCAGCAAAGTAAGACATCTTCTCTGTTTAGGCCACATTTAAAAAATTACCTTTGGCAAGAGCAAGTCTCATGTCCAAGCCTCTGTTCAAGGGGTGGAGAAATTAATAATGTATTCATTCACTTTGCTACCTAGTGAGAACTGACAGCATGTCAGAGGATCGGATGATCCTGTGTCTTAGGGACATATGAAGGGTACAGAATACATGGCTCAAAGAACAGAGAACAATGGGTATCCAGACATCCCAGCAGGTGCCGCCTGGAGGCATGTCTATCTTTGGCAGAACAATGCACAGATAAGTCAATGTCAACATACTCTGTCACCAATAACAAAATATTATCATAGATTCTTCCCTGGAACTTTATGCAGTCCTACAGAGATAGTTTTTTATTTTGATAATGAATTCTGCTTAAATTTATGTAAATAATTACGGATAATTCAGATCAGGTATATAAATATATATACATACATGCCCAGACACAGAAGTGTACAAACACACACACACACACAGCACCTAGCCTTAACTGTAGGTGTTAAACAAAAAGTAATGCCTGAATGTGAGATTCATTCTCACAGATAAGATATTCTTGTTCATCTTTCCAGAGAGTTTTTCTTTTATATATATACATATATATATATATATATATATTTTTTATTATACTTTAAGGTCTAGGGTACATGTGCACAACATGCAGGTTTGTTACATATGTATACATGTGCCATATTGGTGTGCTGCACCCATTAACTCGTCATTTACATTAGGTATATCTCCTAATGCTATCCCTCCCCCATCCCCACTCCCCACAATGGGCCCCAGTGTGTGATGTTCCCCTTCCTGTGTCCAAGAGAGTTTTTCATATCAAATGTGAATGTGACCAGTGCTGCTTATACATCATGCAGGATTTTATGGGAGCCTCCAGATATCTGTGATACAAATTTAGACTCTTGCTTCAAATGAGTTAGAATGTCACATAAATAAAATTGATAACGCTCAATGCACATTTATTTATTTAAAATAACTATATGACTAAACTTTCTATTTTAAATCAGGTATATAAGCAATAGCCAAAATAAACATTGCAATGTATTTTATATCTTGTATTTCTAAAATAAAGCTTTCATAATCAGATAGTTTCTAGAAATATAATTACCAAGTGTGTTATTTTCTGTGCACCTAGAAACTGTCTCCTAACAGCCCTTAAAAATTGATCTACTGCTTTGTTATTCTAATATCCAGTAAAATAAAAATGAACTTCTAAGCATTGTAACAATATGTAAATCATTAAAAGAGCATTTTACTGTTCTTAAACAATGGCAAGGCTTTTATTCAAAACAACTCAAAATAACCCAGGAATGTAATATTTTTTGTGTCTTTACTTAGATAAAAATATGTACAATCCCATAAAAGTGTTCATGAATTTACTTATCTCATGATTTCTGAAGTAATAAAATAGTATTATTTAAATGTTCTTAACATTGATCATTGTATTTTAGCAACACAGAAAGCTCTTTCATACAACTGAATATGTCTGTGTGTGTGCTCAAAATGATATGTGTATTTATATATGTAAAACAATTTATGGCCATTAACCCTACATTAGTAATTTTGTCAATATTCAATAAGATTGGTTTTTGTTTATCAGAGTAATAGGTCACATGCTCCAAATATTTTTACTATACATTATGATAAAATATACATCTTGAAGAAAAAATATTTCCATCCCTTAAATATATGTAGGGTTTATCACATCCGGGAGAGTCTTACTTGGGCCAAAACTCATCATCTTTTTAATTACCAGTTTAAACCCATTAATATTCCATTTATATCCAAACATTTATTTGTCTTAGAACCAAGCTCAGAGGTCATAAATAACATATGGATATCCTGATCATGAATACATTTAACACTTCATTTCAATTCTATTTTAGTTTAGTGCTGTACATTTTCTTAAGAAGAAAAATACTTATTTTCAAAATGATAAAACTGATTGACTGATGCAGCTTTAATTTAAACATTCTTATTTGAAGAAGAAAAACATATAACTACACTGTAAATTTTCCTGTTTTTTAAAAATACTTAGATTTTTTAATATATCTAGAAAGATGCATTCGTAAGTTAAAATGGTAATTCTTGAGTTTCTTTCTAGTGCCAAAGGTTGAGGCATTTTGTTGGAAGTAGTATATACTGGAAAGAAAAGCAAAATGAGCCATTCACCACGGTTTCAGAGACACTGCATTATGATTTCAGGGATATTTGCATTCTGGTTTCAAGAGTCAAGGAGACAAATACTATTTTCTGTCCATGTGTGTACACTATATTAGTTTTTGTTGCTGAAAAACACATTAGCGTAAATTCAGCACCAAAAAAGCAATATTTATTTATTAACTTCCAGGTCTGTAGGTCAGATGTCTGGGTACATCATAGCTGAATTCTCTGCTCAGCATCTCAAAAGACTGAAATGGCATTAACTGGGCTGTTTGCCTTCTGAATGCTGGGGTAAATATCTATTTCAAGTTGAATCAGGTGGTCAGCTCATTAATTTCTTTGCTGTTGTAGGATTGAAGTTACCCTTTGTCTGCTAACTGTCCTGGTGATCACTCAGCTTCTAAAGAGCAGCCTTCTCCACTAGCAGCTCACAACATGGGTGTTTGCCTTCTTCCAGACAAGCTGGAATTTATCTTTCTGATTTCTGTTTTTCATTCTAGACAGGGAAAATATTGCTTTTGAAGGGTTCACCTGATTTGGTGAGGCCCATGAAGATAATCTTTCTACCTTACAATCAACTATGCCCTATAATATAACCTCATCAAAGAGTAAAATCTATCATCTTTGCAGATCTGCAGATTATTCAGAACATATGCACCAAAAGAAGAGATATCTTGAAGGATATCTGAGTATCCTCCCAGACACTAATGACAGAATGTTAATGTAGGTATAAAAGATGTTCTTGTAAAAATTTTCTCTCTAAAAATTGCAACATTTTTGAGGACGTTTGGAAGGTTATGGCTTACTACAGGACCAAAAGTTGAAAATGTGAATACTGATAAGAATATAAAATATGAATATCTTATGTCCTACTTTCCATTTTTATGTTTGATTCTTTGGCACTTCTGTAATAACACAACCAATGTCATATATTTTATCAAAGTATTGATGATATTTATTTCAATAATGGGTGCTCATTTATAACAAATAATAATGTACTGTACGGGACATTCAGATTCCATCTCTTACTAAAAGCAGTAAGCATTTACAATTCTGTAAAGCATACAAATTCTGGAATCTCTCTATTAAACTTTATTTGTACTTACAGACTAGCCAGTTCTTTCAAGAGCTCATTATTGTCCTGTAATATCTTGTCAAATATATCCAATAACAACCAATACATACTATTACCTTCATTTTTTTCAAGATCTTCTCCTACAGTTAGATTTTCTTTCCAATTTTAGTTAGCATGCCAAGATACTCTTGATAGACAGGGAACAAAATATTTTGCCAATGATTAATGTATATGAATATTTTTTTCCTCTATTAGTTTTTTGCCACCTACAAATTGAGTGCTAATTCAATACCACATATATCAGATGTTTGCTTTGTCACAATGGCTATAGGATGTCAAGTCTACACTCATTTTACATGCTTAGTGCCCATGGGGTCCTCCTTCCCACACAGGGCTGTGAGCTTCTGGCAGTTATTCCATCCTGTGCTGCCACATCTGGCATATGTGGCCTTCAAGGATGCTTCAGAAAGGAGACTGTAGGCTCAAGGAGGCACACCTTCACCTTAATGCACCAATCTAATTAAAGCAGAGCCTGAAATATGGGATAAAGCAGGTATAGCCACTAAATACCTCTCTCATAGCTGTCAACTAAGCAAATTGCAAATATAGCAAAAATTCAAAACCAATAAATGCAGAGAAAAGTAAAGACTTCAGATCAAATCACAAACAGAGATGTGTCACTGAGGTATTTGTTCTTTGAGTTAGCTAGGCACGCATACCAATTCTCAAGGTCTTTTCTAAAAGACTAACTGAGATATATATCTCAGGGCTGATACTTTTTGGAAGCCTTGTTTATTTTAGAATGGTGTCCAATGGGGAGATTAGGCTAGCTTTAAAACATATTCTCTGGGTTGAAGGTGATCATCAATTCATATACAGATACATATATATATATATATATACACACACACACACATATATGTGTGTATATATATGTGTGTATATATGTGTATATATACACACATATATGTGTGTATATATATGTGTGTATATATGTGTATATATACACACATATATGTCTGTATATATATGTGTGTATATATACACATACCTATATGTGTGTATATGTGTATATATATACACACATGTGTGTATATGTGTGTATATGTGTATATGTGTATATATACACACATATGTGTGTATATGTGTATATACGCACATATATGTGTGTGTATATGTGTATATATATGCACATATATGTGTGTGTATATGTGTGTTTACATACACACATATCACATATATACGTGTGTGTATATGTGTGTATACATACACACATATCACACATATGTGTGTGTGTCTATGTGTGTATATATGTGTGTGTATATGTGTATATACACACACATATATGTGTATATACACACACATATATGTGTATATACACACATATGTGGGTATATACACACACATATATGTCTATATACACACACATATATGTGTATATACACACACACACACAAATATATAGATTTGTATTTATATGTATGAAAAAAATCTTTTCTTATATTTATGGGTCAATCCATACATTTATTTGTTTTTTTCCCCTATGCCCATGCTTTTCTTGAAAATGCAATCCACTAACCTATGGAAAATATCTCCATAATAATATTCTAAATTTTATAGTGGTGGGAACATTTGAGAGAGCATGTCATTATTTACAGAACTATATATCATGTTCTAGACTTCTGATTTAGAAGCCTTAATTTCAAAAGTTTTCAATTCAGTGTTTGTATAACTATTCTTCAAATCATACTCATCACAGTCTTAGGAAATTATGCATTACAAGCCCAGATTATCTGGTGCTTCCCCAATCATACTGAATTGCATTTGTTGAGATGGATCACTGAGACAATGTATTTTGAAAGCATTGCCATCAGGTAATTCACATACAAATTTTAGGATGACTTTTCTGACCTCACTGGATCCAGCCTATGTAAACTATGACTAGAAATGGGAGAGAATAAATTGGTACAACCACTTTGGAAGGTTGTTTAGCATTATCTATTAAAACTGAGCATACTCATGAGGCAGCTATTCTGCTCTTAGATATATTCTCAACAGAAATGTACATACGTCTTTTCAATAAGACAAGCACAAAATATGTGCATTACTTATAGTAGTACAGATTGTAAATAATGCACTTCCCTATCAGCAGCAACAAATGATTTAATTATGGTAAGTCCTCTAATGGTGTACTCTACAGGAAAGAAAATGAGTAAAGTACGTTATGGGCAGCATCAGGACCATATTAAAAAAAAACAATTTAAAGAAAATGGTCATACATAAATAAAAACTATATGATATAATTTATATTATATTCAAGAGCAGGCAGAACTAGTCTATGGTGCTGTAAATCCAGATAATAGTTACCTTTGTTGGGGAGCAGTATTTCTCATCTGTAAAATGCGATTTATAAGTTCCAAATATGCAGATATAGTAATAGGTGCTATTAAATTATATAATCAATGAGGTATTGCTTTGTGAATTTATTATTTGTTTTCAGATACATAGCTTCTCACTGTTATATTCACACCCCAATGTCACCTCAAAAGAAGAGGTACAGCTTAGAGTAGGTGAAACGATGAATTCTTATTAAAGTGTTGTCTCTTTTCCTCTCTTGTTCCACATTGATATACTGTTTAAAAGGCTCAGGGATGCTACTTTTCGGAAGCTCTGTTTATTTTAGAGTGATGTCCAGTGGGGAGATTAGACTGGCTTTAAAACATATTATCTGGGTTGAAGGTGATCACCAATTCGTCTCTGATTTCCTTCAGAGCTGTCCTTCGGCACCTTTCCCTTTACAACTATTGTTGCAGTTACTGTCAGATTGATGGGATATTACTGGCAATGGAAGAAGAAACTACGAAGTTTAGCCATAAGCCTAAGAAAAAGGAATCTTCAATTCAGCCCAATATAGTAAACTAGAGATTCAGAGAGCATTTTAGTGGCAACTGAAAAAGAACTTTGCTTTCATGTTCTTGATCTGGTTTACATATATATATATAATATTATATAATAAATAAGTATATATTAATGTATAAATATATATACACACACATACATATATATTACTTTTTCTAATATGAACTCATGGTGGGGCTTTGTTAGGGCAAAGTTTTGGTTTTGTGATGATGAATCTGGCCAAATCCACTAACCCTATAAATGCTCATGGTGTTGTATAGATATCTACTTTTGATAGACATCCATACCCATTTTTATGCATTTTAAAAGATAACAAAACAGATAATCATATTACATGTTTATAAACTATTTCATTATTTTTCAATATTCATTTTCAAATTGTTATCATAACCTGAATTTCCAAGGTATATGTTCCAAATACATTGGGAAATAACAAGGGTTCAACTACCAGAAACTTTCTTTCCTTTATTCTATCCAATGTAATAGTATCACCTTTATAGGTTTTTTATAGTCAGCTTCAAGAGAAGCTTTTACTTGAAAAAAATATGATAATGATACAAAACAATTTTAAACTGCTGTTTTGAAATAGCATTTCCCTACATAGAACTTTGGTATCATTTAAAATATTTTCAATGCTTTGGGCCACAACAAAACCTCACATATAAATCAGTTAATAAGGGTATACATTTAATTCCAAGTAGATGTTTTCTGAATAGTATTTTATATACATCACTATAATTGTTATCATACATAATAACAATTCATTACAAAGTCTTTATAATTTATTCTGAAGAAAAAAACTGTAAAATCTGGGAATTAAGCTATGTGTAGAGAGCTTAATGACTCATACATTTGCAGAAGGCAGTTCTGTGCTTATTTACTAGAAAACAGAATTAAATTATTCATTTAAGATTTTCTGGCTACATTCAACTCAACACAAAAGGGAAGTGGTCATTGATTTACTAGATTACCATGTCTCTGACATGTTTTAAAAATTACTCATCTCTCACTTGTGCTTTTCATCCTGTTCTCTTTAAATATTCATTCCCTTCATATTAGCCCATTTGCACACTGCTGTGAAGAAATACCAGATACTGGGTAATTTATAAAGGAAGGAGATTTAATTGAATCACAGTTCCACATGGTTGTGGAAGCCTCAGGAAACTTATAATCATGGCAGAAGGCAAAGCAGAGGCAAACAACATATTATTATGCCCCTGGCCCCTCTAAAATCTCATGTCTTCACATTTCAAAACACAATCATGCACTTTCAACAGTCACTCATGCCAGCATTAACCCAAAAGTGCAAGTTCAAAGTCTCATCTGAGACAAGGCAAGTCCTTTCTGCCTATGAGCCTGTAAAATCAAAAGCAAATTAGTTACTTCCTAGATACAATGGGGGTACAGGCATTGGGTAAATACACCCATTCCAAATGGGAGAAATTGGCCAAAACAAAGGGGCAAGAGGCCCCATGCAAGTTTGAAATCCAACAGGGCAGTCATTACACCTCAAAGTTTCAAAATGATCTTCTTTGACTCCGTGTCTCACATCCAGGTCAAGCTGCTGCAAGAGTTGGGCTCCCACAGCCTTGGACAGCTCTGCCTCTACAGCTTCGCAGAGTGCAGCCCCCCTCCTGGCTGCTTTCACAGGCTGGCACTGAGTCTCTGTGGCTTTTCCAGGTGCCTGGTGCAAGCTGCCAGCAGGTATAGTATTCTGGGTTCTGGAGGACAGTGGCCTTCTTCTCACAGCTACGCTAGGCAGTGCCCCAGTAGGGACTCTGTGTCAGGGCTCCAACTCCACATTTCTGTTCTGCACTGCCCCAACAGAGGTTCTCCATAAGGGCTCCACTCCTGCAGCAAACTTCTCCCTGGACATCCAGGCATTTCCATACATCCTCTGAAATCTAGGCGGAGGCTCCCAAACTTAAATTCTTGACTTCTGTGCACCAGAAGGCCCAACAACATGTGTAAGCTGCCAAGGCTTGGGGCTTGGACTCTGAAAAAACGCCTGAGTTGTACCTTGGTCCCTTTAAGCCATGGCTGGAGCAGCTGAGACACAGTGCACCAATTCCTGAGGCTGCACACAGAAGGAGGGCCCTGGGCCAAGCCCAGAAAACCATCTTCCCCTCTTAGGCCTCTGGGCCTGTGATGGCAGGGGCTGCTGTGGAGGTCTCTGACATGCCCTAGAGCCATTTTCCCCATTGTCTTGATGAATAACATTTGGCTCTTGGTTACTTATGCAAATTTTTGAAGGCTGCTTGAATTTCTCCTCAGAAAATGAGTTTTTCTTTTTTATCTCATCATCAGGTTGCACTTTTTTCAAATTTTTATGTTCTGCTTTCTCCTGAATGTTTTGCCGCTTACAAATTTCTTCTGCCAGACACCCTAAATCATCTATCTCAAGTTCAAAGTTCCACAGATCTCTAGGGCAGGGTCAAAATGCCATCAGTCTCTTTGCTAAAACAGCAAAAGTCACTTATGTTCCAATTCCCAAGAAGTTCCTTATCTCAATCTGAGACCACCTCAGCCTAAACTTCAATGTCCATATCACTATCAGCACTTTTGTCAAAGTCATTCAGCAAGTATCTAGGAAACTTCATACTTTCCCACATCTTCCTGTCTTCTGAGCCTTCCAAACTGTTCCAATCTCTGCCTGTTACCCAGTTCCAAAGTCACTTCCACAGTTTTTGGTATCTTTACAGCAGTCCCCCACTACCTTGGTACTAATTTACTGTATTAGTGTATTCTGACACTGCTATGAAGAAATAGCTGAGACTGGGTCATTTATCAAGGAGAGAGGTTTAATTGACTCACAGTTCCACATTGCTGGAGAGGCCTCAAGAAACGTGCAATCATGGCAGAAGGGAAAGGAGAACCACGCACCTGCTTCACAGGGTGGCAGGATGAAGAAAGTGCAAGCGGGGGAAATGCCTGATGCTTCTAAAACCATCAGATCGTGAGAGACTCACTCATTGTAATGAGAACAGCATGGGGAAAACCATTCCCCTAATTCAATTACCTCCACTTGGTCCTGCTCTTGACACATGGGAGTTATGGGAATTACAATTCAAGGTGAGATTTGGGTGGGGACGCAGAGCCAAAGTGTATCACCTTGAGAGACCTTATCCTTTGAGAAGGGTGAAAGTCACCAAATCCTGATTATTCACTTAAATTCCAAACTCCATATTTTATATTTTATTGATAGGAAAAATTTGATGGAGGATATTGAGGAGCAAATGACTGATAGATAAAACTACCAGTAAAGCCAGGTGCAGTGGCTCAGGTCTGTAATCCCTGCACTTTGGAGGCTAAGGCAGGAGAATCACTTAAGCTCAGGAGGTTGAGACCAGCCTGGGCAACATAGTGATGTCCTGCCTCTACAAAAAAAATAAAAAAGAAAATAGCTAGGCATGTTGGCATTCTCCTGTATTCCTAACTACTCAGGAGATAGGGAGATGTTTGAACCCAGGAGATTGAGGCTGCAGTAAGCTGTGATTGTACCCTGCACTTCATCCTGGGTGACAACAAACAAGTTCATAATTAGAAGACTGACATGAATTTGTTTAAAAATATTGTATATATATGTATGTGTGTGTGTGTGTGTGTGTGTGTGTGTGTGTATGTGTGTGTGTCTGGGCCAGTGGGGCTTTTGTTAGAAATAGAGTCATTTCCTAGGCTCTTACACTAAAGTATCTGGCTATCATATTGTATTGTTTCAATACTAAGGGGTTATAGAGCTTTAGGAACTTTTCTTTTTTAATCTGTAATGCAGAGCAACCCAAGGATGAATTTTACTCCCAAATGTCAGTGCATGACTTTTTTTTCACGAGTTGGTTTGCAGGATTTATTGGTTTATTTAATAAATATGTTTTGAGGTCCTATAAGTTTCAGGCACTAAGTATTGAATCATGAGCAAAGAGAGACACCAATGTGAAGAGAGGTCCTAAACAACGTGAGGTCGAATAAACATATGAGCATTAATACAAAAATTGATGCTAAATTTCTTAATATTCACAAATGCAAGAAATATTTGGAGTACGGTTATATATACCAACAGTCTTCTAATCTAGACTTTCAGTCTAGGAGACCACTTGATATTTCCCTCCTTCTTATTTGACAATACTAACACCTGAGAATAATTTTCTTATTGCTATACATACATGAAAATATATATGAGAGAAAGTAGAGAAGGGGGTGAATATAAATTGACTACTTACTTACAAGCCAGGATGTGACTTAAGCTAATGGAGTAGACACCACAGAAAAAACAATTGCATGTAGAGAAATACACTTGCATACACACACATACAAAATCAATTGTTGCTAAAGTATGAATTACGGAGGCATTGATATTGTGGGCAAATACAAGATATATACACCATCTATATATCTATATCTATGTCTATCTATCTATCTATACACACACACAAATTTAAATTTTTGACACTTCTTTCTTGTATTCTTAAGCACATGATTTCTGATATAATTATTGATATACTCAAAACTTACAAAATCAGGCTATTCGCTTCTTCATTTGTAATTGGCTAATAATTTACATATATATCACACTGTCATGTGTATATTAGTAGAAATTTAAAAACAGTGCAAATGTCTAACAGAAGCAAAACATATAAATCAGTATATTTTATCATAATAGAGTATTGGCTAGTATTTAATTATTAAAAATAACACCTTCAAAATCATATGGTAAAAAGAAATATGAAGTGTTTTATGTCATTTTATTTAATTTTTCTTATGAAACTATATTTTATTGATGGAGATTGAGATAATGTTACAAAGCAGTTACAAAACTTGAAAAGCATTGTAAAAAATTGATGAAAGAGCTGATTTTTTTCTTTTAATCTTTATCATGTTATGTACTTTTAAAACCCGTTTACCATATATATACTTATTTTATAATCAGAAAGTATATTAAATGAACATATTACCCATATATAATTAACTCAGTATGTATTGAATAATAACTGTGTTTCTGGAGCTTTATTTAAAACTAATTATGATGATATATTATTCTACAAAGTTGCACAAATAATACACTTCAATAATTATTTTAAGTACTACATCAGGGTTAATGTAAAAAGAAGACAGTTTAAACAATCCTGATGGGAAATTGAGAACTGTGCATTTTAGCAAGTGAAATGTTAATGGTATTTGCAGAAAGAATAGGGTTTTACTAGGCATAAACTTATTAGAAAAATAATTTGCATATAGGAGACAAATTACATGAAACATGAAAGAGTCATGAACATAACTTAGGGAAAGACAACTTCTTCAGTAAATGGTGCTGGGAAAACTGAAAATCTATATGCAGAAGTATAAGACCACACATATTTCACCTTTTGGATACCTCTATTAAAACTCACTGTGTTTACATAATAAGTTATTAACAGATGTCACTTCCTTGGTATACTAATTATTTTGAGAGGTAGATTTACTTTAATTCTTTATTTTGACCCTTGAGATTGTATTCTAGTAGCTGCAGACAATGTTAAACTTTACGTGAAGCATATGATCCTGCAAAATAGTAATACCACAGTCTCTTGGTGTTCTGGAAACAGGTTACTATAAACAATCACCCCTTCTCATTGATTTAGGCAAGAGTCACAGAAGTCTCCACCCCTTGTTTAAATTGTGAAATACATCTCGCTATATACTAAAAAGTTCTGTGTAGCAAAGGAAACAGAAGAATGAAGAGACAACCCATTGAATGGAAGAAAATATTTGCAAACTAATTATCCAACAAAGGACTAATATCCAAAATATATAAGTAACTCAACAACTCAGGAGCAGAAAACAAATAACCTCACTAAAAAGTGGACAAATTATCTGAGTAGACACTTTTCGTTTTTTAAAAATTTTTAATTTTACTTTAAGTTCCGGGATAGAAGTGCAGAACGTGTAGGTTTTTTACACCAGTATACGTGTGCCATGGTGGTTTGCTGCACCTGTCAACCTACCACCTAGGTTTTAAGCCCCGCATGCATTAACTTTTTGTCCTAATGCTCTCCCTCCCCTTGGTCCCCATCCTCTGACTGGCCCCAGAGTGTGTTGTTTCCCTCCCTGCATCCATGTGTTCTCATTTTTCAACTCCCACTTATGAATGAGAACATACAGTGTTTGGTTTTCTGTTTCTGTGTTAGTTTGCTGAGGATGATGTCTTCCAACTTCATCCATGTCCCTGCAAAGGACATGATCTCATCCCTTTTTATGGCTGCACAGTATTCCATGATGTATATGTACCACATTTTCTTTATCCAGTCTATCATTGATGCACATTTGGGTTCATTCCATGTCTTTGCTATTATAAATAGTGCTGCGATAAACATACATCTGCATATGTCGTTATAGTAGAATGATCTACATTCTTTTGAGTATAGATCCAGTAATGGGTTTGCTGGGTCAAATGATATTTCTGGTTCTAGACCCTTGAGGAATCACCACACTGTACTTCCACAATGGTTGAACTAATTTACATTCCTACCAACAGTGTAAAAACATTTCTATTTTTCCACAGCCTTGCCAGCATCTATTGTATTTTGACTATTTAATAATTGCCATTCTGACTGTCATGAGATGGCAACTCATTGTGGCTTTGATTTTCATTTATCTATTGATCAGTGATGTTGAGCATTTTTTCCTATGTTTGTTGGCCACATAAATGTCTGCTTTTGAGGACTGTCTGTTCATATCCTTTGCCCACTTTTTGATGGGGTCGTTTTTTTTTTCCTGTAAATTAGTTTAAGTTCCTTTTAGATTCAGGATATTAGACCTTTATCAGATGGGCAGATTGTAAAAATTTTCTCCCATTCTTTAGGTTGCCTGTTCACTCTGATGATCATTTCTTTTGATATGCAGAAGCTGTTTAGTTTAATTATATCCAATTAGTGTATTTGGGTTTTGTTGCAATTGCTTTCGGCATTTTTGTCATGAATTTTGGGCCCACGCCTATGTCCTGAATGGTATTGCCTAGGTTTTCTTCTATGGTTTTTATCATTTTGGGTTTTACATTCATGAAGACATACAAATGGCTAACAAATATATGAAAAAAATATTCAACATCACTAATCACCCAGGAAATGTAAATCAAAACCATAATGAGATATTACCTTACCCCAGCTGGAACGGCTGTCAGCAAAATTTTTTTAAAAAAATGAGTAATTCTGGAGAGGACATGGGGGAAAGCAATCTCTTTTATACTGTTGGTGGGAATTTAAATTCATGCAGCCATTACGAAGAACTTGGAGGTTTCTCAAAAGAGTAAAAGTGGAACAACCACATGATCCAGCAATCCAATTACTGGGTATTTATACAAGGGAAAAGAAATCAATATTAGCTACTCTCCCATATCTATTGCAGCGCTATTCACAATAATGAAAGATAGAGAAACAACCTAAGTCTCCATCAAAAAAATGTCTTATGCAAAGAAATACAACAGAATATTCCTCAGCCATAAAAAATAATATGATCCTGTTAGTTTGCTGCAACACGAATGGAACTGGAGGTCATTATGTTAAGTAAAATAAGCCAGGGACAGAAAGATAAATATCACAGGTTCCCTTTCATGTGTCGTAGCTAAAAATGTGGACCTCATGGAGATGATGATAGAATGATAGTTACAGAGGCTGAGAAAGTGTGGGGTTGGGGGATGAAGAGAGGTGCTTAATGAGTGCAAACATGCAGTTAGATAGCGGGAAAAAATCAATGGTGTGACTATGGATAACAACAATATATTTCAAAATAACAGAAGAAGATAAAAATTGAAATATCCCAACAGAAAGAAATGATTAGTGTTTGAGGTGATGGATATTTAAAACAACCTGATTTGAACATTATACATTGTATAACTGTATCAAAATATCATATACACTTCATAAATATGTACAAATATTATGTACTCATAAAGATAACTGAAGTTAAAAATTAAACTATGAAAAATAATGAATGGCCAGGAGGTATGATAAGCAGCAAATACATAAAATTATTTTCTAATAAGAAGTAGCAGGTAAAAGCAGAAAGGAAACAGAGGATGTAGTGGGTGATTTCTCTGTATCCTCAGCCAAGAAATTTTCACTTCTTTTCTATAAATTACACAGAACTAATTAAAATTGTTCCATAGCTTATGACATGAAACTATTTCTATTTTTCAAATGTGAATATGATAGCAAAAATAAATGTAAAATGGAAGACATACAAGGAGAAGGGAGAATAAGTTAGAGTCCCACTCTGTTCTCGTAGCCAGAACTAAGACAACAGAAATGAATTAGAAAGAGAAAAACATTTGCAGTAATAGTGAAATAGAGGTACAGGTTAAATATAAGAGTAAGGAAAATTAAAGGTCACTATACATTTATTGTTTGGATGCTGATTATGGCATGTTTATGCAAACAGAAGATATAGAAAATTTTAAGGGGTAGTGGTAAATAATAAGTTGATTTTAATTCATCAATATATCAACACATTTATTAGTCATTAGGAAATAAAGAATAAACTCCATACCTAAGTAAGAAGAACCTTTATTCAAAATGACTCTTGCAATAGGGAGAATGGTCTAGCCAAGAAAGCTCTCCAAGTGTCTCTAAAGTTAGACAAAAGGGTTTTTTTAATTATTATTATTATTTTATTTTGTTTTATGGAGAGAAGTAAACAGGCTAGAAGGAACCATAAGTGGTGAAGTGGAATGTAAGGATGCAATGAGTGTTTTATTCTGAGAACCACCTATTTCAGGATGGGCTTTTAAGGAGGGGCTGTATTTTGGTTTAGGTTGAGGTGGGTAAAGTGGCCTGGGGAAAAGAGAGAAAATTAACCAAAGTTTGACTAACAAGATTTTTCTCTGACTGATTAGTGGAGACAAGTGCCAGGCCTGATCCACAGACCCTGGCCAAACGACGGATGAAAAATGTATGCAGACACAGGTTTTTTTGCCTAGCTGCATGGCTAGGAGACTGGGCCACTCACAGACATCGAAAAGGATGCCGTAAAGAGTCACAGTGGCCACAGCCCTGACATGCCGGCACTGCAGGCATTTATTTAGTACAGGTTTAATGACAGAGGCTTTGAGTCAACACACTTGTGGGTAATAAAAATGTTCCCCAACCCCCACCCCGCAACCTCCTCCCCTCAGAGAGCAGTCCTACGTGCGGATGATTAAAGGTCAGGTTCCCAGGACTAAGTAAACTAACTTACCTAGATCAATTCCTTTGCACTTGCTTGCTATCCACCTTTTGTTCTCAGGCTCCAGATAAGAGAATTTTGTTGCCTTCAGCCAAATGATCTTTGGAAGCTTTTGCAAAACCTCCCAGCCTTCCAAGAAAGTTTGCGTCTTTCTCTACAACTTTTATAATTTTTCCCACTACCCTGACTGAACTCCTACAGACAAGTAGTTCAGCTAATCATTTATGAGATAAATAATGGAAATTTGGAGGTTCTGTGTCTAGCTTTGTTAGAGGTCAATAAGGTGTCAGTGAGTTTTACCTAAATCTTATTAAGAAGGATGATTGCTTGCCATAACCTGTTTCCAGAACACAAAGGTATTGGGCTATTACTATTCTGCAGAATAGGCTGCACATAAAGTTTAACATTGTTTGCAGTTACTATGATACAATCTCTGGGGCCAAAATAAAGAAAGTGAATCTACCTTCCGAAATAGTCTACCTGGGAAGTGAGATTTGTTAATAACTCCCATTATTTAAGGGAAAAGTGTAAGTTATAACGGAGGTAGCAAAAAGGGAAAATATGAGTATGTAAATGAATATGCATAGTTTACATTTGCAATGATGTAGAAAGATTGTCTAAAGATTTGTCTTTAGAGTGGAACCATTAAAAATGTGCAGCTCATAATCTAGGCAACTAGAAAAAGACCTTCAAGGCAATGTAAATACCCTGTGCTTGGGTTAAAGTTAGGGCTAACTTTAATATGCTAAGATGATAAGGTGAATATAGAGATAACTAAACAACACAGTTAAGAAACATAGACAAGGACCAGATATAAAAGGTCTTTACAAAAGATTTGGGTATGTTTCCACAAGCAGTGGACAATAATTTAGATTGTCCATTCACTTGAAAATCCCCCCAGTCGACTCACGTTTGCAACATATAAACTTGGTTAGAATTTCACTCATCTTTTCTTTGTTCTGCCTTCTGAAAAAGGAGATATTTTTGCTGTATATAATACAGAAACGTAACTTTGGAAAACAATTTTGCAGGCCTAGGTAACATTAGTCAAATATAGTATTTTCCCTTGATTTCTCTTGATCTCAAATTTCAAGATAAATATTTAGATGCTTCTCATAATTTTCTGTAAAAAGTGTTTCTCTGAACAAGGTTATAGCCACTAGAAGCAGCTCATAATTTTTTGTTCTGTGTTCTCCAACGATAGTACTTCTAAGAAGAAAAATTACACTTCTAAGGAGGAAAATTGATCAGGCATCAAGAAAATGTCATAATACTAATAAATCTCAGCGCCAAAATAAAAATTTGTTTGCCTATGTGCTTTCTCTATAACTAAGATGAACATTTCAGCAATTTTTGACTCTGTTTTTTGGACATTTTATTTCACCAACAAAGATTTTAGATGACTTTCCTTAAAAATTCTATTTACCCACCCCACAATTATTGTTCTTGCTGTTATTTGTAGTAACTCGAACACTCTTCCACCTTCTTTCTCTCTATTAATCCTTCTGCTTCATTTAAATCTTTTATTCTATAATCCTTCTTGTTGAAAGAAATTATTTTCCTTCTTAGTAATGATGTTTACGGGCTATAGCAATGGTTCTTACACTTTAATGTAAGACTCTGTTAGAGAACAGATTTAAATGCAAATGCTTATAAATATACACAAAGATTCTGAATCAATAAATTAGTTGTCTTAGGCCGAAGAATGTCTATGTTTAACAAGCACTGAAGATAATCAAATATGGTGATTCTCATAGATAATTATTTTATGATGGGAAAAATATGCTGAAAATCAGCTAGTTCAGAAATTTACGTATTAGAATTTGAGGTTGAAAACTAGTCAGGTAACAGATGTTGATATTGCTTATTTCTTTTTGTATATTTTGCCTATAGTAACCACATACAGGGTGCTATGTTTTAGGGAATAATTTGAGTAATCTTTTTCTTCTAACTAAATACTATTACAATGCCATCAGATTGTCAGTATGTCTATGACTAAATTGTTATTGCTATGGTTGATCATTTGTTCACTGCCAGAACCCAGGAAACTGACATTTGGGAGTCAAGGGCCCATATGAAATGGCATTGGATCATGCAAGGAAGATATCCTTTGTTGAAATGACATTATTATTGTCATTAGGCACTCTACATTTAGCAACATGGCATCAAATCCATTTGTCAAAGTCAATATATGTAAGACAAATATTAATAGCTTGTGTGTTTTTTATTATTGTCGATCTCTAGGTTTGTTTTTCTTTTACCGGTTTTTAAATCACCAGTGGCTACCACAGTGAGTATCACCGAATAGGTAATCTGTAAGTATTTGTGACTAAAACAGTAAATAAATTATTAAGTGGCATACTTCATTTACTGAGTTGAATTAGAATAAACATCTAAAGTGAAATGACATTAAAAATACTTTTTATTGTTGATGACAGGTGGGAATACTCACCACGATACTAAAAAGAAGAGCTTCATTTTTTTCTGTTTGTGTGGGGTTTAATAGTGTTTCCTAAAATTTTTTTTTCCCTGGAAATCTTTGAATGTGATCTTATGTGGAAATAAGGTTTTTGCAGATGTAATCAAGTTAGGATGACACTCTACTTGGTTAGGGTGGGCCCTAAATCCAGTATGACTGGCATCCTTAGAGAAATTTGGACATACACACATTGGCACACACACATACACAGAGAGATTGAGGAGGGAATGTGAAAATGAAGGTATATTGGAGAGATGAAACTACAAACCAAGGAGCACCAAGCATTACTGGAAGCCACCAGAAGCTAGGAGAGAAGAACAAAACAAATTATTCCCTCAAATCTCAGAGAGTATAGCTTGTGTCAATAGCTTGATTTAGGATTTCTGGCTTCCACAAGCATGAGAGAATATGTTTTTTTGTTGTCTGAAGTCACCCTATTGATTTTTTTGTTATAGCAGTATTAGGAAACTAATATGATGACCAACCATTTTAGAAAAGTAAACATAAAGCAATGATTACATTTTTAATTCAATTTTCTGTGTATGTTATTAAGTAAATATGCACCTTAAAATAATATTTCTGTATGCTATTCTTTTAATCTTCATCTCTACTTCTTAAAAATCTTTGTCATATAAAATATCCTCACATATTGTATTATGCCTGAATAGGTATACCTCATATAAATACTGTTTTAGCATCATATAGAAAATATTTTATTTATAATTTGAGAAATAATATCTGCAATGTGTACATAGAACACTGAGTTCTACTCTTAGAACCTTACATTTGAAAAAAAATAAATTACAGTGAATAAATATGAACTAGCTATAGTCTTAAGAGGGAAGAAGTTGATCGATCCTAAGTTTTGTAAAAATATCAGACCATCACCAATGAGAGACTGGTATAGAAAACAGATCATTAACAACCTCAACAAATGGATTAATCTTCTTTATGCCTATATGCCATTTCTTCACAGTTTTAATTGTAAGAGTGTTGAAATTGCTCACTAGAAAACAAAGCCACAGTTCAATAGAGTTGAAAAGAGAAAAGTTCATGATTTATAGTTGGTATGAGATTAGACTAAGCATTTGTCTAAAATGGTTCTTGCAGTGCACACTAGGTGCCAATGGCAGTACACTTTATATTAATTTTAACTATTTGTTCGAAGCCAGTTATTCTGAACCTCTTGATGCTAGAGCCCCTTTGTGGGATTTGCAATAGCATACAATAACTCACGATGCATTGTATCCACATGGCTTTCTACTTAAGGATTAATTGCTAACATTTTGCCTTGTCCATATGTGCATTATGCTCTAAACATAAGGACAATTTATAATTAAGGAAAATTGCCAGTACCCTGGCCAGCAGAATAAATGCAAACTTGTATTAGCAATACTATAAGCCCTGTGTTTCCGTAGGAAATTACAAGTGTCGTAAAATTCAATGTCAAGTTTTATTCATACAGTAATGATTCTTCAGAGCTAATGCTTATCCAAGGAGAGCCTAACAGTGTGAGTGTAACAGGCAATAAGATTATAGCTTTGTCACTTCAAGGAACCTTTCTGTATATGTGATAAAAATATTATTCAATTACTTTTGAAATAAAGTAGCTAATAATTCAAAGTTTCTGATTTATTATGCTTGCTAGCTAGTCTTTTCTTCCCAGATATCTGAGAAAAGAGGGAATTAAAGCAGGAAAAATGCAAAAGCAAGAACGATATTAGCTAAGTTATATTTCCCTCAAAATTATTTCTTTAAAAATTATTAATTTTTATCGACGTATCATTTGTACATAGTGCCACAAACAGATCTTAAATATAAAAATCTATGTAAGGGTTTAAAAAGTCATATATTCACGTATCCCACACTCTTAACAAAATAAAGTAGCTTTGAACATTTATATATCTCTGTGCCTCTGTGTGTGCATCTGATTCAATTTATCTTGGGAAATAATTACACATAGAATTTCTGATTCACAGGGTTGTGTAAATTTATGTGACAAAGAATGTCAGAGTAATATTTAAAGTATTGTACAATTTTACACTCTTATTAGCAATTAATGATATTTCTATATCCTTTACATTCTTACAATAATTTTTTGTCATTTTGCTTTTTTTAAAAAAATTTTAACCATTATGGTCACTGTAGAGTGGTATATCATTGTGGCTTAAATTGGTATTTCCTTAATGACTAATGGTAAATCACTTTTTGATGTACATGGAGTAAATTCTTTATTGTCTCACAATAATATGTGACATGAAATATGTGACATGACCCATCTTTTTTGCATATCACAGATCTTTATTATGAGCAGTATATTATTGAGCCTTGCTTTTTAGAAAACAAATACAATCCAAAATTTGTTTTTTTAATTGTGGTGTACTATTAAATTACACTTAACATAATTATTGATATGATTATATTTAAGTCTAATTTTGTTGTTTTCTATTTGTCTATTCTGTCCTTGGTGACTTTTCTCTTTTCCTCCTCTGTTTTTGATACATTGATAATTTTTTATATTTTATATTTCCCCTACTCATTAGATATTTATTTAGGTTTTCAATTTTCCATAGTTTCTCTAATGTTTACAATTAGCATCTTTAATTTATCGGTCTACCTTAAAATCATATTTTACCTTGTCATATTTGTTGTAAGAACTTTAAAATTTTATCTTATCTCTCACACTTTGTGCTAGTATCATTGTACACTTTACTTTTACATATGTTATAAACTCTGCAATACACTGTCATAATGTTTGATTTACACATTTCATTATCTTCAAATAAATTAAGAAACTGGACACAGTATAGATGTATTTTATATATTTTCCAATTTTTTTGTATATATTTTTCATATATTTTCCAATGTTTTGAATTTTTCTATAGGCCCAAATTTGTGTAGAATACATTTTCTGTCACCTGAATGACTTTTTTAAGAAAATTTTTTTTATTATAGCAAAAGCAGATAACATGAGCTCTGTCAGCTTAACAAGTTTTCTAGTGCACACTGTAACAATAGCATTGTTAACTATAAGCATAGTATTGCACAAAGGTCTCTGGAACTCACTAATCTTGCAGTACTGAAACTTCACACTCATTGAAAAATAACTCCCCATATTCGCCTTTCTCCAGTCCCTAAAAAACACCATTTGTCTTTAGACTTCTGTGAGTTGGACTATTTTAGATACATTGTGTGAGTGGAATCATGCAGTATTGGTCCTTCTGTGACTGGCTTATTTTACTTAGCATAATATTCTCAAGATTCATCCATGCTGTCACATACGGCAGGATTTCATGTTTTTATGCCTAAATAATATTCCGTTGTATATATATACATTTTTATTATCCCTTTTTTTCTGCTTAGACATTTGGGTTGAGCTCACATCAGGCTATGGTGATAACAGTGCAGTGAACATGGAAGTGCAGAAACCTTTTTGTGATCCGGATTTTAATTATTTTGGATAAATACATAGAAGTGTTACTGCTGGGCCAAGTGCAGTGGCTCACACCTGTAATCCCAGTACTTTGGAGGCCATGGTGGGCGGATCTCGAGGTCAAGAGTTCGATACCAGCCTGGCCAACGTGGTGAAACCCAGTCTCTACGAAAACTACAAAACTTAGCCGGGCATGGTGGCAGGCTCCTGTTGTCCCAACTATTTGGGAGGCTGAGGCAGGAGAATTGCTTGAACTGGAAAGGTGGAGGTTGCAGTGAGCTGAGATCATGCCACTGCATTCCAACCTGGGCGACAGAGTGAGACTCTTTCTCAAAAAAAAAAAAAAAAGAAGTAGGTACATTGGTTGTGCATATTAACCCTCACTGTTTATATAAATCAAGTTTATTCTCCAAATAATTCTTTTCTAATTATAATAAAAGATAACTATCCAGATTTTAATTTTGGGAAGAGCATATTGAAGGCAGCATTAGAGATATAAAGAAGACAGATGGCATTAATAATAAACAGAAAATGTACCAGGCATGAAATTATTTCCAGGTGCCTGGTATATTATTTAATCCTCATAGTAGCTGAAGTAGGTATTATTATTGTCTCTGTATTTTACAGAGACATAAATAATACAATTATTGCTCTGTATTTCATAACTTGAGGTATGCAAATGCATTAGGTCCCAGAAGACAGAAACCATGTCTTTATTTTTCAGAGGTGTATTTCTATCATCTGGCATGGGATCTGTGTATCCAATTAATGGTTTTTGAATGACCAAAGTTCACAAAATGCATTCCTTGAACTTTTTATTGTATTAGACATTAAGACAAATGTTTCCTTTAGGAAAAAGATTACTGTTTTCAAGTGAGGAAATTGAGGACTAGAGAATTTGAATTTTACTATTAATCGCACAATTAGTAAGTGACACAGTCAGAACTAAAATGAAGTTTGGCATGACTCCAATTTTGTAGCCATTGTCACCGTGGGAAATGTTAGCATATGTAGCTTCAGCTTGTAAATTATCAGACAGAGATTAGAAATTGTCTTATGTGCACAATTTATGTAGCTGTTAAGGAAGAAACAGAAAAATGTTTTAAAATATTTACAAAATATTTTCTAGAAACACGAATTTAAAAGCTGAATACTTTACTCTGAGGTGTCTGAATTAAAATAAAATTCTACACCAAGCATAGCAGGACGAGTGCACCAAAAGAAATTCTAGGACTAAATGTCACCTTGTTTTTATAAATTCCCCAACCCATTTATGTCACCACTCTACTTTCTGTTGTCTTTCACATCAGCTTTGAAAAACAGCAGCTGAGACTCTTCAGAATGAGAGGAATGTGCCTCAAACATACAGATGCAGTTTTTTTCTCTTTTAGGCCATACCTTCTGAAAATGACAAGTTGGCTTCATTTAAATATTTAGTGTTTCCTTTTTCTATTTATGCCTAGAAACTTTTCATTCATGAACATTCTTCAGAATGCAGATTCTAAAAGTTGAAAGCCTATGTGGCATGTATAGTTTGCATTATCTTTCTGATATATGAATATATTTACTTGAAAAGGGTTTTAAAAAATAATTCAATATTAGTTACTGACTTATGAATTTTATAACCATAAAATTATTCAACGGAGATGCCCCAAAATTTATACATAGTTCACCTATAGATTTAATAGCATATTCAAATCTTGAAATCTTGACTATTATAAAAATACTGTGTCATGATTATTCACTAATTTATTTATTACCAATTTTTTTACACGTTAAGGTCAGTAAAAAAATGATTACAACTCAGATTACTTTCATTTTTTCTTATATATTATATATATGATAGAAATATACATACATATACACGATAGAAATATACACACACACATATATATGTATGTATGTGTGTACATATGAGATAGATAGATACACAAATCTAACTGGTAATTCTAATAAAACTGCTTGTGTAAACTCTATTTCTTTAAAGAGTGAATGAAAGAAGTCTTGCCCATGCTAATCATACCTCTTACTTTGCATAAGATGCTTTTTGTAAAGGTGAATGATAATCTTTCAAACTGTTTACTATATTTCCCATCACAAACATGTATTTGTATAAAAAGTAATACAGGCTCATGTTATAAGATTAAATATTAAAGAACCACACAGTGGAGAAAATAAATGTCTTTTACCTCAAAATTGAAAATCATTAACTATCAGTGATTCAGTATATATTTTTTATTTTTCTTTTCATTACACATATGCCATTGCCTAATATTCTTAATATTTTAATTTGAGATTCTCAGAAACTCACTGTTCTTTGATAATCCACTATACCTATCAGTCATTGCACATGTTTTCCATTTACTTTAACCAACAACACTAAATTAACCTGAAACTCACTAGATAGAATATTTACATGATATAAGGGAGTTAGTTGTACAGAGTGGAGGAGATATCTATAATACGAAGACAACATTGCAGGCCCTGTAGAAAAATTTACATCATAATAAGCATGCAAGGTATTTGTAGTGTCTCTATTTATGTGCCCTGGTAATTGAAATCCAGAATAATTGGTAACTAGCCCAACTTTTTCCATTGTGTCAAATATGTATGAACTCTTTCATGTAGCCTGCTGGAAGGTGCAATAGTATATGGAAATTGAGTACTTGGAACAATGTATTCATGTTTAGAGAGAAGGTAGCAATAAGTCAAGTGAGGTTTTCTTGTCGGAATAATTTTAGATTTAGAGAAACTTGATAAACCTCTGCAATAATTTAATAACCACTTATTCATCACCTACAATATATGACTTTTTTCACTAATTTTGTCATAAAATAAGGAAAACAAAATGTTTGCAATCACAAATATTGTTGGACCATAAAGAAGGCTGATACACAATTATTAAAATATATACCTGTGATGGTTAATTTTATGTGTCAACTTGGAAGATGTTTTTGGATGAGGTTAACATTTTATTTGTGAAACTCGAGTCAGAGTCAGCAGATTTCCCTGCATAATATCACTGGGCCTTATGCAATCAATTGAAGGCCTGAACACAACTAAAATACCACCCTCCCAAGCTAGGAATTCTCCAGCAAATTGCTGTTAGACTTTATCTGCACTTTTAGATTGTCCTGTGTCTCTGCCTGCCTGCCTTTGGACTGGGAGTGTGCCACCTGGTCTCCTGGGTATTGAGCATGCCAGCCCACACTGCAGATTTTAGATTTGCAGCCTCCATAATCAAATGAGCCAATTCCTATAACAAGTCTCTCCTCTCTCTCGATATCCTGTTGTTTCTGTTCCTCTGGAGCACTCTGACTAATACAATAACAAATACAGAGTTAGAGATGTAGAAATGTAAGAGAGTCCAAGAGAGTGACACCTGATAAATGAGTCATCAGATGTAGACATGTAAGAGACTCAGTGAAGTGACACCTCATGTGGATTAAATAATGATAGAAATTCAACCAGCTAGGGTAGGGAGGAAGCATATTTTGGGAGGAAAGAGAGAAAGCAAAGACCAAGTGAAGCTTTGTATAATAGCAGATTTGTATTTTCCAACATAATAAATAAATGAATGAGTATTGCAAAAGACAACAACGTTTGTCTGAAAACTATACAAAATCTACTGTACAGGTTCCTAACGTGTCAGGTAAGGGACAAAAAAGATGAGTTTACTAATATTGGCAGGATTCAAATAACTGGGCCAGATCCAAGTCACTGAGAGACCTCTATGTCTTGTTAGAGAAGCTGTTTGTTTTTTTTTTTTTAATCTTAGAACTGATGGCTAGTATTTCGTGCCTATCTTCTCATTTCAAGGATATCTTCTCATGATCATGTATCTCTCATGGTACCAGACTGGAGAAGGACAAAGGAATTACAATGCAAGAAATGCTGGTGGTCTGAATGAGTGAAGGATATTGCAGGGGAAAGGATGGAGGCAAAGATAAATGACAAACCTTAACTTGTGAAGTAAGGTATATGGTAATGACATTACCGAAATAAAGGATTCTGTACCAGACACTTTAATTGGAAGAATTAAAATATCCCAGACAGAAATGACAACAAGAAGTTGGATGTAAGAGTAAATGACTGAGACCTGGACTGTTTATGTAAATATATATATATGTAAATATGAGAGTCTAAAGCATTTCTATGGTTATTACATTGTCTAAGTATGAAATTTTTGGTACAACAATGGGGAAAAAAACAAGTTGAAGACAACAGCTTCTAAGTAAGCTAGGGAATAATTGAAGGTCTAATATGTTCAGTGATCAAGCACACAAGCATGTCAGACATTTTTGGAAGAAAACAGCCTTCATTTTCCTGCTTTGTCCTGATTGATCAGTCAACATGTCTATTTTCAGAAAGCCAGGGGTAATAACTAACATCAAGGCCCTGTTCAGGGAGAGGACCATGCCATTGTGTGTGGAGTCCTGGTTAAGAAAATGGCTGTAAGTAGATTTTCACTGGGAGCATCTAACATAATTTTTGTGACGTGATTGTTAGGACCTTAATTACAACAAGGGATGCCTGGAGGTTGGAGCAATTGGGTTAAATAAAGGTGAATATACATAAATCTTAAAACCACTTCAGGTCAGATGAATATGGAATGAATATAAAGATATATAATTGTTTATTTTAGTAGCTCTTTACTTATTTCTATAAAAATTATTTAGATCCAAACATACCCTTTACTATATCCAAGGAAAACATAAGGATGGGATTGTAAGAAAAGGGGACCACACAGAAACAACCTAATTTAAATCTTTCAGTTACCCATGTTTGACTATGTTCTGCTCTGCATACCAAATGCCTCTTGGCTTTAGTGTTAAAGCTAGCTAAAGGATTGCTTTGGCAGCCCATCATTGTCTTTGTGTAATCAGGCACTTAGCAACCCTGACACTGGGTGTTGGCATCCTTTGTTTGGAAACAGCAGTTGATTTCACAATGAACTAGTTGATTGCTAATTTAGTGCACTAATGTGAAGAAGCAGGGGGCCCCCATACTGCACCTGAATCCAGATGTCAGTTTACTACCAAGATAATATGTTGTTTAAAGATTTTCACTCACACTTGGTTCTATACAGATATTTTTTTTTAGTGTGCATTTCTAGGCTCTGGCTCTTTTCTTACTTTTCTCACTTTTCTCAATTGCAATAATGAATGGTCATTATTGCATTTACAGAGCTTCCCTTAAACTATACAAAGTTTAGAAAAATGAGCATATTTCTTATTAATGGCAATTAATGAAATTAATACAAGTAATTAACAATTCTCTTATAACAAGACTTAAAGAGGCATATATTCTAAAAAGTTTATCATTTAAAAATATCAAATATCTATTTTTGATTAACATTTGGTAATTTGTCAAAATATAGCATACATATTCAGCAAAATTTCATATATTAAGACGTATTTTCATTACAGCAATATTTAAAATTGTTATATAAGATATTTATTATGATAAGAGCTACATATTCTTTTTCACAGATCAGTGAAAACTAAGTGTAATTTTTTTTTTTTTTTTTTTTGAGACGGAGTTTTGCTCTTGTTGCCCAGGCTGGAGTGCAGTGGCGCGATCTCGGCTCACCGTATTCTCTGCTCCCCAGGTTCAAGCGATTCCCCTGCCTCAGCCTCCCGAGTAGTTGGGATTACAGGCATGAGCCACGATGCCCGGCTAATTTTGTATTTTTAGTAGAGACGGGGTTTCTCCATGTTGGTCAGGCTGGTCTCCAACTCCCGACCTCAGGTGGTCCACCCGCCTCGGCCTCCCAAAGTGCTGAGGTTACAGGCATGAGCCACAGCGCCCAGCCATGTAATCTTAAATAAACTTTCTAAAGAACAAATATTAAAGATAATACAGTCCCTGAATATATTATGTATAAGTAAGTCATGAAGTTGTAATCATTACTTGACAGATTTTTAAGAAAATAATATGTTTTAACCCTGAAGATACAACATGGATCCAAGTGCCAAATGATATGTTTAAAATAAGTATACAATTAAAAGATTTTGAATTAGTATTTAAAAATAAAATGCATAAATAATAAATAACATAAAAATAACATGTAACAAAGAAATTTTAGAAGTATGAACACTGACATTACCTTTTACGACTATATATTCAAACTCTATATTTCAAACCGCTTTTGATGTATCGCCTGGAATATCTTTGTAGATGATAGCAATGCTTTTATTAGCTTCACTAATTTCCTCTCTTAAAATTTGCTGCCTGAATTCCAACATAAGGTGATGATGATGATGATGTGTGTGGCCACATGTAATCTCTAATTAAATGCATTTATTATTTACATAGACCATCTACTGGATTGCAAATGTGTGTTAAAAGCAATACATACTTCACATGGAACTTCCATCACTAAAGTCACAGTATACTACTCTATTAAAATTATGTACAATGTTTAAAATACAACTTAAATGGTCTTATCTTTATGTCCCCAAAGTATTTGGGGTTTTTTTTTTTTGGTTGTTGTTTTTTGTTTTTTAAAGGCTACCCTTTTATTTCTATTTTTATCGTTATATTTTTCAACACTTATTTTGGATTCAGAGAGTATATGTGCAAGTTTGTTACATGGGCATATTATACTGCTGACGTTTGGAGTACAAATGATCCCATCACCCAGGTAATGAGCATACTACCCAATAGATAGCTTTTCAGTCCAAGAACCCCTTTCTTCCTCCCCACTCTAGTAGTCCCCAGTGTCTTTTTTTCTCATTTGTATGTCCCTCAGTGTATTAGTCCATTCTTACGCTGCTGATAAAGACATACCCAAGACTGGGTAAATTATACAGGAAAGATTTTAATTGGACTTACACTTCCACGTGGCTGGAGAGGCCTCACAATCATGGCAGAAGGCGAAAGGCACATCTTACATCACAGCAGGCAAGAAAGAGAGTGAGAACCAAGTGAAACGGGTTTCCTCTTATCAAACCGTTAGATCTCGTGAGACTTATTCACTACCACGAGAATAGTATGGCAGAATGTGCCCCCATGATTCAATGATCTCCCACTGGGTCCCTCCCATAACACGTGGGAATTACAGAAGTACAATTCAAGATGCGATTTGAGTGGGGACACAGAACCAAACCATATCAATGAGGAACAAAACCATATCAACGAGTAACCAATGTTTAGCTCCCACTTATAAGTGGGAACATGCCGTACTTGGTTTGCTGTTTCTGTGTTAATTCACTTAGGATAATGGCCTCTGGCTGCGTCCATGTTGCTACAAGTAACATGATTTTGTTCTTTATTATGGCTGCATAGTAATCCATGGTGTATATGTACCACATTTTCTTCATCCAGTCCACCATTGATGTACACCTAGCTTAATTCCATTTATTTTATAATATCTGAAACATGTGTTTAGGTTTCTGAGTTTTCATTATGAATGTGAATGGCAGTGTTTTCTTTTAAATCTCCAAAACTATATTTCACATTGTAACTGCTCAGAATGTGTTTTTGAATATGTAAAGACACTTGCTATTTATTCCCATCCATTTTCAGTTTTTCTTATTCTTTTTAATCCTTGGAATTTTTTTGGTAATCTATTTGTCTTTGAAATATAGTCCTTACTACAAACCAAAATAGAAGTCACACATTCAATTGCGACTGAGCCCCATGTCATTTTGCAATTCTTTTTGATTTTGGGGTATTACACTCTTAATATTGCATGTGTTTCCATATAATCTGAAATTGGTGGAAGCCTAATAATACAAATATATTTTTCCTTCTATCACAACTCTATTTAATACTTAAGTCCCTAAATTTTGTTTAAATATGTATTAATCATAATGCAACTCACTGATTTCTTTTTCCTTCAGTTAAAAAAATTATTTCAAGAAATCTCTTTACTGTGTTTGCTAAGCTCACAACATGTCATATATAAATGTTTACAGTATGATATTGCTTAAATTGAAACATCAGATCAGCTAATTACAGTAATTTTGAATATGAAAACAGTATAGATAGCCAAGCTGGACACAGTTAAACAGATTAAATAAATAATAAAAATGATTCATTTAAAATAAGAGAATTTATTTAAAATGAAATGAATATACTTCAACACATACTGTGAGGGTTAATTTTATGTAAACATTGAAGGTGCTCTTGGATAAGATTAACATTTAAATTGGTAAATTTTGGGTAAAACAGATTACTCTCCAAAATGTTGGTGGCCCTCATCAGTTGAAGGCCTCACTAGAACAAAATGTCAGCCTCCCGGAGCAATAAAGGATTCTCCAGTCGGCTACCTGGAGGCTTCCTCACGCTATTGGCTCTCGCTGGTCTCTGCTTACTGGTCTTCAGGCTGGAACTGCACATTGCACTCCTTATCTCTTAAGGCTGCTGACCCACGCTACAGATTTTGACTCGCCATCCTCCGTATCATGTGAGCCATTTCCTTATTTTACACATACACAGACACACACCCACACATTCCCACATGCATGTATCCTATTGGTCTGTTTCTCTGGATATTTCAGACTAATAGAGACCCCTTATTCATTTTGCTACCCAGTTTAAATTAATATTGAAATTCTTAGTAAATTTATTTAGTTGTTTTGCAGTCATTTAGGTGGGCAGGTATGAAACTGATCTCTGCCCTGCATATACAATTTCAATATACTTATAACGAATAAGAGCATTGGCAAAAGCTTTTATTTATAAAGATTGCCACATTTAAGTTCGTGGATCACAGCCGATTTCTGAGCAATGAGGCGATGCACATTGTAACAGAGCTGCTGGGGAAGAAATCCACAGAAGACAGATGACAGCAGGATGACAGCTGCGATATGGTGAGGTGAGGAGGGAAAACCACCAGCACTCAGCAGGCAGGAGAAACACAGCAAGTGCTCAGTGAGGCACAGCTTCCCACCACATGACACAGCAATGGAATGTGGAGAAACAGCAGTGGACAAAGTGTCTTAGGCAATAGTAATTATAAATGGTGACTCGTGGTTACAGTAAAGGCATCAGTTACCCCATGGGGAGAAGAGACCTGACACCGTATAAAAACATCAGCTCTCAACAAATGAAGTTTTGACGTTTATGAGGTGTGTAAAGAAAATCAGTTGTCCTTGAAGCACATTTATACAAAGGAACCAACATGAGTGTTTTTTGTTTGTTTGTTTGTTTGTTTGTTTTAGTGAAGGTCAATGTAGCAGAAACAAATATCTGTTACTTAGGTGGAACAAGCATTTTTCGTAATAGTTTTTACATAAGCAAAATTAGGAGATATTCATTTTGCAAATATAATAGTTGGAAAAAATACTTAAACAAAAAATTCTACTTTAATCACATGAGCTCTACAAGATACTTAATGTTATTACATTCTTAAATAATTTTCAACTATTTCTCTCATTTTTCCTGGCTTATTTGACTTAAATGCTAATATATATATATGTATATATATATGAACTCTATGTTATTGACTTAAATGTTCATATAAACTAATGTATTATAAATGTTTGTATAAAATAATTTACTATTATTAATTCTTTTAGTCTCTTAGAGACATGAGACTTGCTAAGTGACAAGGATATTTCAGATTGAAAATATCCTAAAAGCATATTCTTTTTAGCTCACTTAGTTTAGTCCAATAAAAGGCTCAAGAGTATTTTCCCAACACCATTTGCTGGTAAAAAAATGGTTTAGGTCTGTTTATGACAATCCCAATTTAGAAAATTTAAAATAAAATGTAATTGAAATTTATTTTCTGTGTTTTGCTTAACAGGAAACATTGAGATTCCAAAGTTTAGTATATTTTCTCACATTCTTAAACTTGCCAAAGGTTACACTGAAAAAAGTACCATAGTTTTGCATGCTCTCTAACTCTTCTTTTTCTTCCCAGCATACCATTATCCATTTTCCTCCTTATTCCAAACTCATATACAATTTGTTTGCTCAAAACATGTTTGTGTACTTAACAATAATTAAAACATGAGAAATTGAAGGCTAAAGGGTAAGTAAAATTATGGCTTTAATCCATGTTGGATTTATAACATTGTGGAGAAAATGTAGATATAAATGACTTTAACAACAGGAACATGTTATGGTACGAAGACTTTTGTTAAGAGTTGTAAAAATACATAAACAGCATTTCTATTTGAGATTCTTAGTAAAGGATATATAAAAAAATTATCACTTGCCTCAGGACATAAGAATGGGTAGAATCTTGACAGGAAATGATTCCAATGGGTATTTGCCTCTATCCATCTTACATATGAGAAAACATTAATTTGACAAAAACTGTCTTGATGATTGTTTTACATTTTGGAAATATACTTTTAGAAAATTCCTGGTGTAGAAGTTGAAATAATGAGAGCATGCAGTTAGCAGGATACACAGTCATTCACTGTGGTGGAAGAAAAGGAAGCTTGTGGGTTTGAACCTGACTAGGGGTGAATGCTATGTGTAAATAGTAACTTTGTGTATTATTTATTTGCCTATTACTATATCAAATTTAACTTATTTATAAACTTTCTTCCTTTATTTGCCTCCTTTTTTTCCCTTCCTATTTCTAATGTGAGATATAACTGGTTTAACTGATAACTACTACTTTAAAATTAAAGGTTTTCAATCTGTCAACATTTTTATATAGAACAAAATATACATAAATATACTTATTTGTCAGAAATTGATTAACTATATATAATATTTTGTAGTTCCAGTAATATATGCTTTCACAAACATATTAAGTATAACAAAAATTACATTTAAAAAATAAGGTTGATCAGTAGAAAAAATAAGTATGTTATGCTCTCTTACCTTGCAAGATCCCAGACAACCTCTTTCATTTGTAATGAACTGCTGATTTATCCACTTCTCCTTAGAACTGGATAGATTAGCATGAATCAATTTGTGATAAACAAAATGAAATGGAATCTTGCTGTTTCAAGTAAGGCCAGTAAGAAGGTAGTAGCATCCTGCTGTCAAAGGGAATATACTTTTTTTGTGTCTTCAAAGAGTCATGAGTATCTAGGAGCCCAGTTTGGCAGTGACAAAAGAGCCATATTGCCATATTCTTTACTTGGCTTTTGGAGAAAATTACATGATTTTGAGTGATATTGGGGAAAAGAAAAGTATATCAGTCACTTCTCTGGCCTCTTGGTATTTTCTTTTTCAGACCTCGTAAAAATTATGGTGTGTGTGTGTGTGTGTGTGTGTGTGTGTGTCCTAATAAAATGTTACAGCATCATGGCCAAATACTGGGTACTCTGCTTATACTTTGTAAATATATATATTTAATATCTCTGTTTCAGGTAGATTTGCCCTCCATATGCTTAAAGAAAGTGGTAATTTTTTATTTAGTTTTCTTTGAGAATAGTAAATTGAGTTTTTATCTTATCTAAACAGTAAATTTTCATGAAATTTCTCCCTGAGATAATTTACAAAGGATGATATAGGAGAATTTAACCAACTAACCCTATATTTAATGATCATAGTTTAGTGATATATAATTAAACATTAAAATTGTTTGAAAACATACAAGATGTCTTAGAATAAAAACTTGAATCTGTTAGTCTGAAAAATTCTAATTAAGTTAATATTGTGTATTATACTGCCATTATACATGTACAATTTGAACTGCTAACATAGTTCTACTTGAGTAAAGTAAAAATTATGAATATGTTTACAAAACATCCCAAAATACATTCATATATTGAATGTAAATTTTATTTTAGATATAAAAATTATATATTAATTGTAATAGTCTTTAATATTATCCGAAGGTGGAAATATATTTCTTGACTTTTATTTGAATGCCACACGTTAGTTTATAAAGGTTTTATTTACTACTTTTGACTGAACACCATCAAGAAAAATTGCAGTTATTACCTGACATTTTAAATAATTTCAGGCTTGCAGAAGTTATTTTAACACTTCAAAGGTATAACCCATTGAAATTTAATAATAGTATCAATAAGAAATTTAATGATAGTGTCAGGAAGCAGGGCACAATGTCAAAAAAAATTGGTGGTATCAAAAAGAGTAAATTTTATAAGTTTTTTCCAGGGTATATAGAAAATGAAAACATGTATAATATAGAAATGGAAAGATAGAATTGATGACAAGCTGGTAATGTTGAAATTTTACTGTTTTGATTCAAGATGCATAAGAAATTATTTACTGAAAAACAATGCAAAGCATTATACAAATGTAAACAAGAATTTTGCAGGTGCTTTTTTTAATAAGGAAATATAATAAATAACATAAACATTAGTTTCTTGTTAGTTAATGATGTCCATGTCTCTTTTCCCATTTATTCAGTGTAAGATGAACAAGATAAAATTCTCAGAGAAGAATTTACAAAGGAAATATAATGAGATATTAAATCATTGGAAATAGCTGCAGCGCTTGTAAGTGTTTTGTTACTGAAGAGAAAAACAGATTATTAAGGAAATGGTCCAGAAATAGAAACTATTTTCTCTAAAGAGTTGTTATACAAAAAATGGATGAATCATAACTCAACATAAAAATAAACTAATTTTTACACGGTAGTTTTGTGAATAAAATAACTAAATTTAGACCTGCAAAATGTAGAACAAAACATTTTTCTCATTCGAAAAAAATGTATTTGGAAATCAAAACACAGATACTATGGGAATATTAATAAGAATATTTATAAAAATGAATGGGAATAATATTTATCATTTTCATGATAAAATACAATATGTGCAAACAAAGAACAGAGATTTATAACTACTAAAAGATAAATTTGTCAATTTAAAAATGTCAAAAATATATAAAAATACATTTTGAAATATTTTGGAAGAACTGGATAAGTTAAATATGTTCATTGTATTATATTTAATTTTGTGTGAGGAAATTGAGATATCCATACAAATGAACACAATGTTTGAAGAGACAATTCACAAAACATTTATAGAAATATATGACAATGTGGGAAACTTTAACATTGCTAGTACTTAAGGTTAATATCAACAATAAAATGTCACTTCAGAAACTAAATTAGTATTTTTTAAATTAAATTTGAGGAAGTTGTGATGGAATATCTATAGCCATCTCTAAAGGAAGGATGCTATGGCATAAGATTCTAAAATATTCATAGTCTGATGTGGTTTTCTACTTCAAAACAATATGCTTTCAAGAAATAGTCTTGAATGTAAAACATGCTATAGCATATAGTATAGCAATCAATACACAAAAATGATTCTGATATTTACAAGAAAAAGAATTGAAGATTAAATACTTTAACAGAAAAAGATTATATAAAAGTGATTTTCTCTTCCTTCTAATTTGCAAGTGCTATAGTAAAATTTGAGTTTTAATAATGTTTTATGATATTATATTTTTAATAACCCAGTAAGTGAAATAAATATAATGTGATTAAAACCATAAAAAATTACCTTAAATATATAGTTTCAAATTTCAATACTTAAGATTGACATATCACCAGCTTCTACCTTATTTCTGACGAGATAAAAATAGGAGGAAATGTTTTAACAAAGCCACCACTGCACTAATTTGGATAATATATTTGTAACTGAGAAGAATTAAAACATGTTAGTCAGCCCAGTGCATTTTAGGGGGTCACAGAGAAACTTTAGCGCAGTGGGAACTTAGCTATGTGGAATTACAGAATGACTACACAATCCGGCAAATACGAAATTTCTGAAAATACATCATCCCTTCCTCAAAAGTGAGGAAATGAAAACAGAGGACAACTCTTCAAGTAGCACAGTGTAGTGTATAGGTTGTCCAGAAGAACAGAATTAATTGTTACCTCTTTGAGATTGGGAAATGACATAAAGAATGATCCTACAGACAATAATGACCAAAACCCTCCACTGAGGCAATGAGTTCTTTATTCTTTGATATAAAACTCAACAAAGGAAAAAATAGTAATAATGAGGAGAGCCATAACCTGAGACTTCCTGCTCAGCCCCTTCATATTATCAGGCAAGTTTTATGAGTGTGGAGAAAAATATTATCCAGAAAAATAATGCACTCACAGAATAAATATATGTATAACAACAATACATATAAAATAACAACAATATATATAAAATAACAACAAAAAAGAGAAGTAAATAATGGCAAGTGTGGTAACCTATGTAAATTACAGCAGAATTTTTTGACAAAAGGGATAAGGAATGTTAACTAAGTGTTGTAAATATTCTCAAAATCATAAGTGTACAAGAATAGTAAGCCATATTAAATAATTAAAAGAAGGATCCATTTGAAATACTGGGTTTTAAACATATAATGGTTGAAAAACAAAGAACTTGGTGTTCAGTTGATAAAGTTGGGTGGCTATAGCTAAAGGACAGGTAGTTTCTTTGTACACCATGATGTCTTTCTGGATCTATTTATCTTCTTGATAGCGTTTGTTTTGCAATCATGTTTTTAACAGTGAACTGAAAGACCGTCAAAATCCCTCCCAAAAGAAAAGCATGATCAGAAAACGTTTAAAAATGCTTAACACAATTGACAGGAATGACTGTGATATGTGGACCTGTCAACATTCATGAACATGCACTTTCAGGTGGAGGAGAAAAATCAAAAGAATAAATAAATTTGAATAAATAATGATGTTGATTTCCTGAGATTAAAGATTGATAGAGATGGCACCTTGAAAAAGTTTACAGGGTTCAAAAATAGTTATGAATGATAAAAAGGCAGTAAGAACCCAAAAATGCAATTTAAAAGCTTTAAAGTTTACAGGAAAATGTGCAAACATGTCTTAGAAAAAGAGATCACCTAAAAGGAATATTACTTATCTGCTACCTCAGGTGCAACATGAAAGCTCGACCTTGGAGTAACATGTTCAGGGTGTTAAATGAGAGTAATGTAAAGGCCCAAATTTTATATTTGCTCAACCAGTAGTTACCAAATTGTGGCCAAATGATGGCCACAAGTCGAATTCTTCATATCATTTGTTTTTAGACATAAAGCTTACAGCCACACTCTTTATTAATTATCTAAGGCTGCTTTTGCACTATAATGACAGAGAGGAACAGTTGCTTCAAAATAACAAGGGAGAAGGAAATGTCACTATAAATGTAGTGGGCAGAACTTGTGATGATTTGTTCATTGTTACGATGGGTGATGAAAACATGCATATACTTATACTATTCTGATTTCTTCCAATCTTGAAATAAATAAACTTTGCTTTTTGTCTACCATTCTATTAGTCCAATATGTCATTAAATCAAACAAACATTTCTAAATTTTAATTAGACTTAGATATGTTTTATTCTCACATATCATTATATGAACAAGAAATTTTATTATAATCTAGAAAAATGTAAAATAAAAATCAATGCAAGCTACTTTGTTTTCAAAGAAAATGTATTTCAATAGATACTATAAAGGACAAATGGGAAATTATCTTTTTATTTATTTATTTATTTATTTTTGAGATGGAGTCTCACTCTGTTGCCCAGGCTGGAGTGCAATGGCACAATCTCGGCTAACCACAACCTCTGCTCCCAGGTTCAAGCGATTCTCCCACCTCAGCCTCCCGAGTAGCTGGGATTACAGGCATGCACCACCACACCTGGCTAATTTTGTATTTTCTAGTAGAGATGAGGTTTCTCCATGTTGGTTAGACTGGTCTCAAACTCCTGGCCTCAGGTGAGCCACCTGCCTCAGCCTCCAAACTGCTGGTATCACAGGACTGAGTCATTGCGCCCGGCTGGGAAATTATCTATTGGAAAAAGAATAGCACATTAGAAATAAAAAAAATCAGTATAAGCATGCTGGAATGGATTTGCACCTGACAAAATTATGGGGATAAACTGTTATAATTGGATATTTTAATATACTTCCTTCAGAAAATAAAAAATATGTCCAAACACGAATAATAACATAAAAAGGTATATGATGTCTCTAACCCAAACAAACCAAGAATAAGCATTTCAATGAAAATCAAAGAAATAGGCCAAGCACCGTGGCTTATGCCTGTAATCCCAGTACTTTGGGAGGCCGAGGCGGGTGGATCACAAGGTCAGCAGTTTGAGATCATCCTGGCCAATATGATGAAACCCTGCCTCTACTAAAAATACAAAAATTAACTGGCCGTGGTGGTGGGTGTCTGTAGTCCCAGCTACTTGGGAGGCTGAGGCAGGAGAATCACATGAACCTGGGATGCAGAGGTTGCAGTGAACCAAGATCGCGCCACTGCACTCCAGCCTGGGTGACAGAGTGAGACTCTGTCTCAAAAAAAAAAAAAAAAAAAAAACAAAGAAATATTGGAGATATTTTAAAAAATAGATTCTAAAATGTATAAAAAAGAATATGTATGTATTATCATAGAAACAAATCAGCCTGAAAAGGAAGCTGTAGCCAAGCACATGTGAAACCATACTGTAAAGGTAAGTATTTAAAAGTATGGTACTGATGCAGGAACAACAACAAAAAATTCAAGTGATAAATGTGCTCAGGCACAGATTTATTTATAGATAGAATATTTATTAATTAAAAGTTAGTAATGTAAATAGAAGAGGCAAGAATTTCTCAGTAAAAAGGATTAAAGAGGAGTGATTAATCTTTGAAAGAACACTAAGTTGAATTTCTTATGTTATTTTGAAATCTGAAATCTATATTTCAGAAGCAAATGTGAAAGGCAAAACAAACCTGATGGATGAAAATGTGCACAGATGTCTTTGTGGCCATGAGGTGTGCAGAATATTTTATTTGTTTATTTATTTATTTATTTATTTTTGAACTTTTATTTTAGAGTTGGGGGTACATGTGAAAGTTTGTTATCTATGCGAACCTGGGTCACAGAGATGTGTCGTACAGATTATTTCATTGCCCAGGTATTAACCACCTGATAGTTTTCTCTTCAGCTCTTCTCCCTCCTCTCACTTTCCACCCTTTAGTAGAGCCCAGTGTCTATTGTTGCCTTCTTTGTGTTCATGAGTTCTCAGCATTTAGCTCCCACTTGTAGGTGAGAACATGCAGCATTTAGATTTCTGTATTAGTTTGCTAAGGATAATAGCCCCCAGCTCTGTCCATATTCCCACAAAAGACATGATCTCTTTTTCAATGGCTGCATAGAACTCCCTGGTGTATATGCACCACATTTTCTTTATCCAATGTTTCACTGATGGGCGTTTAGGTGTATTCTACATCTTTGCTATTGTGGATAGTATCTGCAATGAACATTCGTGTGGTGTGTCTTTATGTTAGAATGATTTATATGCCGCTGGATGTATATCCGGTAATGGAATGTTAGGTCGAATGGTAATTCTGCATTTAGATCTATGAGGAACCGCCATGCTGCTTTCAACAATGGTTGAAGTAATTTAACAATACTGCAAAGCACACTTTATATGTTGATACTGAGACGTTTGATTACATAAAAAAATTACAGATTTATTTTCAACAAAGGAAATCTTAAGTAAAATTAGCAGACAGATGACAATATGAAAGAACATATTTGCAATTCCTAAAACTGACAGGGAACTCTTTGCATAACAAAACATTTAAAATGGAAACAAGTAAGAAAATGAAGATTAAGTGTAGACAGCCTACTAAACATAAGTATAAATGCCTAAGAATACAAAGACATCAAACTCTTTATAACAAGCAAAATATCTGTGAAATACCATTTTATATCCACCAAATTGGCAGAAATTAGGTAGTTGGATAATTCTAAATGAACATTAGTCTATACGGGCTGATATTTAAAATTAGTCTTAAGTGAAAATTGATAAGTAAATACATTATCTCTAGATCAAATACTATATGAATTAGTGTTTTTAAGCTATATATATCACAAGTTAGCATAAACATTCAATGACCTATATCCACCACATTAGGGTTATTTATTGTCTATGAAATGAGGCGTGGCATATTATTAACTCTTATCTGCCCAACTCAATTCTTCATCAATATAATAAACTGTACTATAGTAGTTTTATTAGTATGACTGGGTAATAGCTGATATATTTTTTATTTCTTCTAAAAAACTGGATTTTTTTTACCTTTTATACTCACTACTGATTTAATCGGAATGTGTTTAGTTCTCCTGCGCAATATTAAAAAAGGCTAATAAGGCCGGGCACGGTGGCTCACGCCTGTAATCTCAGCACTTTGGGAGGCCAAGGCAGGCGGATCACGAGGTCAGGATTTGAGACCAGCTTGGCCAACATGGTGAAACCCCGTCTCTACTAAAAACATACAAATTAGCTGGGCGTGGTGGCAGACACCTGTAATCCCAGCTACTCGGGAGGCTGAGGCAGGAGAATCGCTTGAAACTGGAAGGCAGAGGTTGCAGTGAGCTGAGATCGCGCCATTGCACTCCAGTCTGGGCAAAAGAGCGAAACTCCGTCTCAAAAAAAAAAAGAAAAGAAAAGGACTAATAAAAGCATCAAGTTACTTAAATTATCATAGGCAAAAATCAGCTACATTAGGATTCAGAAAAGGAGGTTCAATTTTTCTTCCATTTCACAGTTCTACCAAAACAGTAATGCCAACAGGTAAAGCTGGTGGATAAAAGTGGATACATTATTGATGAATTACAGAAAGTTTAATGAAGATCATTACTAGAAATATGAATGTGATGTACTCTAGTTATTCCATTCACATTCAATTTAAAACATTAAATATGCTTGAAAATATTTTTATTATTCCACATCCCTCTCCTGCCCAGAGCATCACTCAAAAAATAGCCTATGGGTTGCTATCTTTCAATTTATAATTTATTTCATCTCTCTATTTTAATCTTATAAGTTAACTTTGGTTGGACACAGTGCATTTGACTAAGCTAGCCATATTTGGATTGTTTTAATATTCACATTCATAGGACGTTAAAGGCATTGTGTAGCAGAAGCTTACTTGGTTTACACAATTGAAGAAGGCAAGTAACAAGGCACTGGCTTACAATTTCAGGGCACAGCCTCTGATATACCTAATATACACTTAAGATATGTGGGGACACAAAAGAAGAGGCCGAGTGTGCATGGATAATCTCATTTTAGAGAAGACTATGACAGCATAAACTGTTATACTTTAGTAAGCCGTACAACTTCTCAAATATATGAAGAAAAAAGAAAGAAAAGAAAAAGAAAATGCCGTTTTCCAGCACAAAAACATCTCATCATTTATCACTTACTAATTATATTCTGGTTAATTTAAAAAATGAAGTACAGATGCTTTGTAAGAGTGATAATCCTAAGCCACATTTTCATTCCTCTTGGATCCAGTATAAATAAACTTCTGTTGACTCCTTGAGGCTGTTGTTCAAAGAAGGATTCTAAGAAGTGTCAAATCCTCAAGCATTGCTGAGGCAGAAAGATGTAGAACCAGATGCTAATGTTTTCTTTCCAGTTAACCCCATGACTCTCCCTAAATATTCCTCAGGAATTTTTATAGTTCTTATTACAGAAACTTCTACAATGCATTAAATTCCAACGAAGAAATGGTAAAATTTGATGTTCATCAACAGTTTTACCATCCAACGAGCACCTGGAATTTCCTAAACAGATGTGATAATCATTACCATAACTTCTTGCAAGTTTTCAGTTTTCTTTGTTAATTGGATTGTTCTTTCTTTCTATATACTTATGTCTTGCACCCTTATATGGATATTAATATAGACAGTCAATAGTATATGTTAATTTTTAAAGTTAAATTCATTTTTCTTTCTGAGACTCCATAAAACATTATAGATGTGTACACTTTTAGGCATTTTAATATTTGATATTGTCTTTATATGATGTAAAATTTTTTTCTAAAAATAGACTTACAGATCCAATTTTGTTCTGTGGTGTTTCAAAATCTTCCTTAAAATAACTCTTTGCCAAACATAATATATTTACATAATCAGAAACAAGTGCTTACATAAATATAAACATATATATTATACAGATATTCATAAATATATAGAAATTAATATCTGAATATGTAATTTATCTACATATAAAAAAACTAGTTATACTAGAAATACTGATTAGCAGGCTTAGTGAACAACATTTTATAGACATCCTTACCTTATCAGTATTTATGGATTCACACTATGTTAGTTACTAGCTACAAATAATATTGCCTTAAGAATATTTATTTAGTCATACTCTTAATGATAAAAGTTCACCTTATATGTACATATTTGCCATTGTATATAATGCATCAATGAACATCGTCAAGCATATGTCTCTGCACGCTTATTTGACAATTCCAGTTTAAATAAATTATTCAAAATTCAAAGTCAAATTATTTGAATTTGTATAAGTGTCATTCTTCTTTAAAGCAGTTCCACAAATTTACTAGCACTAGTGTGTATGAAAGAATTCATATTATTTATGCACATTACATTTCAAAAATAATCAAATGAAGGTCATTAAAATATAACTTTTAATAAAATAACTATATTCATATGCCACATTAATCAAATAAGAGTAGAAAACAGAACAATATATTATTACATAATGGTCTTGCCCTATCAGCCATGAAGCAGATCAAAAGCCATTGCTAAGTAATACGTATTCATATGTGTTTATTTTATAAAATAAATATTCTGTTATAAATTCACATGCTTTCATTACAAGTAGGATATAAAGGAACAGACCACATCCCTATTTTAGTGAAGCAACATAAAGTTAATTAAATGTGTTGCAACTTGTCTAGGGTTACTCTATAAAACTGGGTAGTAGAAAGTAGTGGTTTGAAATCTGAAATATGCATAAGGTTCTTACATGTTTTAAACTAAGATTAATTAATTTTTCCACAAAAATAAACACTTCTGATATACTTTATTGGGCCATTTAAACTGAAATGAGATATTCCATAAGGAAATTTTGTCATAATATTAGATGATATTATGATTAGGATTTTTAAGACTTTTAAAATTCTCTAATCTAGTCACATTTGTGATAGTCCATGTAATCATGTCATAATTATGAGTACTTCTATGTTTGAGTTGCAACTTTGGACTATTTATTTTTTATGTAATAGGATCCATTTTGTATACTTAGATTTACCAAAAATTTTCTTTATATCAACTTTGCAAAGGAAAAATGAAGAAAATGTTCATGATGATGGCGATAGGTTCTGATGTTTCTGAAACCACTTTCTGGGCTTGTTCTCCAAATAGCTTGGAGTGCTTTGTATTCACTTTCATGTTCACTAATGCCTTTTACTTCAACATCTGTATAACTAGCTACCTAATGTAGCTAAGTAGCTTATAGGCATTAACTTATTCATACTTACAGAATCCAAAAATTTCTGAAAACCATAATACAGTTACTTAGTAGAAAACCTGAAGAAAACCAGTTTAAGGCTACTTATGTTCTTTATACGTCTCACTTAGTGTGATCATTTATAGCTGCAGAAATGTTAATGTGTTGCTATAGGGATAATTCTTAAGATGCTATGTAGGTTGTAAATATTGAATGTTATATGTGCTTGTTTGTTTTTCTGAAAGCCAAAAGTGTAGACTCATGTGATTCAGATGAGGGTTGAGAATATAAAACCGACAACAGATTAATTGTGCAACCATAATTATTAACCATCAAAAAGTTTGATGTAATATAGTATGTCTCCAAGCTAATATTCATACTCTCAAATTGAGCTTCTCAACCCAAAAGAGTGAAAGACATTAGAATTTCAGTGTGAACAAGTTAATGGGAAAGAAATTAATATAAGAATAAAATTCCTAAGAGATCCCCAAAATACTATAATATACAAGAAGCTTATTTTAATTGTGGAAAGTCAACAGACTTGTTTTTCTTATTTTTATGAGGTTATTCCAATAAGCTCAAAGATGACTAAAAAGTAAGAATTGGGTAACTTATACAATATGCTTTTATTTTTCATTGTGACTACTAAAGAGTTAGAATAAATTCCATACATATTTTCCTATTTTTCTCTCATTTTATTTTCTATTGTTACCTAACTGGATTTTTTTTTAGGAGATAACATTTTTTTCCTCCACATGTGTCTGCCTCCTTCACGACTGCAAGCCAACTCTGGCAGGTGAGAATAATGAGAAGACAATCTCTTCTCATTCACTCTCTCATCACTCACTGTGTTTCTCCCATTAGTTTCTTAGTTTTGCTCAGTGTCAATTTCACTGATGCCAAAAAGATACCATAGTTCTATGTTGTCTCCAAACCCGATTATCAGAGCAGCATACTTTATTTCTCATGCCTAATCACATGTAAAATTTATTTTGACTTTCATTTTAGTTCATTAGAGATAGTGAATGCAAATCCATTGGTTATTTTATATTTGTTTTTAACATGTAGTTAATTTGTATTGTTTTGCTCTTTGTATAGAAAATGGCTAGCTCTTTTTGAAATAATACTAGCTAAAATGTGCATAGCATTTTTGTGTAAAGCATTTCTGCTATTTCATTTAAATTTAGAGAAAAAATAAAAAGACTATTTTCTTCCCCATTCAAGTGAGAAGGAAACTAAAATTTAAAGCAGTAAATATGCCTGTGACTACAACAATAATTAAGCAGTTGAGTACATATTGTATTCCAGCTGATTTCAAGCTAGCAGTTTTAACTACTTTTCTTCATGGCTTCTCAATATGACAGATATGATTTTAGTGATTATACAAGTAGAAGACATTCATAAATAGGCTATTTTTGCTATTGCTGATAATATCATGCTACAGTTAAATAATGCCGTTTGTAGAAAACATGAAATACTAAAATAGCATGAAATTTATATTTAATAAGTTTAATAAAATCTGTGCAATATTGCTTGATATTTTTTGAATTAAGTGGGTGGGTACAATATTTAATATTTTACATGTCGTATTCAGATTTAAATGATAAGTATTTTAAGACCTGAAGAAATCTAAGCTTGTAGAATGGTTGCAGTCTGAACAGTGTGAAATATGGTGGAGCTGTAGTGGTTTAGAAAAATGACTCTGGCTATCTGCACTCAATCTGTGGCTCTAAAAGTCTCAGTTTTCGAATCTGCAAAGTGAGTAGGATAACAGTACCTACTTCACAGGGTCTAGACAGTATTAAATTAATTAATACATGTAAAATAGCTAGACAATTGTCAGGTTCATAAGAACTATGAATTTCTTTTGTAATTTTATAAAGTACATAAATATTGTAGTTAGAGAAACAGAAGTTTGTATTGCAACTTTGCTATCAGCTTGCACTTAGAGCATATATCATCCATCATAACAGCCTTTATAAAATATCTAGGAAATAGAGTTCATAAGATCTATTTTGAAATATGTGGAAAAGTTGCATATAAGAAAGGTGCATCTTAAAATATGGGGAAAAACCTAATTTTTAATTTGTTGAAAAATTATCCTATGAGTCAAAAGTTGTCCTATGATTGAAAAGATTGACAAGTACTTGTGAAGTACAACAAAAAAAGTGAGAAAAGTCCTGGAAAATACTGACAAATTGTATAACACATATTGAACAATTCTATACAAAGAGTTTCTATAATATAAATAAGAACAAGACCAACAATCTAATAAATAATCACAAGATAAACAGCAGTTTCATACAAACACCCACATACACACACAAACACAGAGATATGTAAATATTCCTAATATATAAAATAATGTTGAATCCTGCTTTTAATTAGAATTGAGCATAGTAAAATATTCTAAGGTCCCATTAATTATGACATTGACAAAAGTGCAATAATTTGATAATATATTCTGTCGGGAACTTGTGGTTAAATGAATAAATTCATGTATCTCTTGTCTAAATGCAAAATAATAGAAGCACTGCGAAGAGAGATTTGACAAAATCTTGCAAAATGACATAGGCATTCACATTTTCAACCAGCAAAAGTATTTCGGGAATATATTTCTAAGATGCATTTGCAATAATACATTTAGACATGTGCAACAGTTTAGTTCCTGTATATTTCTTATAGAAAATGACTGAAAACAACCCAAATATACAACAAAAGACAGGTTGAAACCCTCTGTATGCCGTTTCCTTAAAAAAACCCTGAGTGACCTTGTGCAAGTCAAGTAGCCTCAGTCTATATTTATTTGCAAAATTAGTTAGATCAGCTCAATCATTGATTTGGTAATTTTATACAGAAACAAGTTATTTCACATGTTTACTCTTATCTTGGAAGAATCATTTTCATTTCATTGTGTGTTTATAAATTATTCATGCTGGAATCACTGATAGAAAACATCTCCAAATGTAGCACGATTAGTTATTTTAGTAAACAGCTAGGTAGATGGAGATTGCAGTGAGCTGAGATTGTGCCACTGCACTCTAGCCTGGGTGATAGAGCTAGACCCTGCCAACAACAACAAGGACAACCACAAACCTACATAGATTAATTTCCAATAGATAATAATATGCTATTTCCTATTTAAAATATTGAATTACTTTAAGAATACAATCTTAGAATTTATTTTTTAAGTGTGGTTAACAGTTTTGCATATAAAAGCACAATGTTTAAATAAGCCACCAAACCCTTCTAACAGTAATTAACTGAACAAGATTTGGAACTAGTTCTGCTAGTTGATTAGAGACTCAAGTATCAGACTCAAGTCGCATAAATTTTTTTCTATTGCAGTTTCCTTCCCTCTAATTCAGGAACAGTGGTAGCAACTGGTAAGTCTACCACATGTTTTCTGTGAAGACTAAGTGAGTTCATTTAAGTGAAGTGCTGCAAACATTGCGTGATGCTCAGTAAACAATGAATATGTTAATTATTATTCTTTTCATTGATAAATAAAAAACAAGCCCTCCTGTGAGAGTGTAATGAATTCACTCTGCCCAATCTTAGTCACCCTGACCTAAAGAAATCAAGACCTACTTCAAACTGTATTAAAAAAAAAAAATAGCTTCCAAACTTTGCAACTCACTGTTATCCTTGTCCTTTATTGGCCAGGAGACACTCTCTTTTATCTCTTGCCTCCTCCTAACTGTCCTGCAGAAGCACTTTTCTGATAATATGGAAGCAATTCAGTTTCTTCTCCAAGGACTTGTAAATAATCACTGTATGTTCATTAACTTTTCACTTTGAGAAAATGGTAGAGATTGTTCAGCCCTAACACTAATAATTCAATAATTTTCTCATTTAATGACACTGTTACTTATTATCTCTGATGTTAAACTCCTTCACTCATTCATTATAGTAACCAATGAGTGCAATGACTTGGTCAAGCTAATGAAAGTAAAGCTTTAAAATTCCCCTTGTTATTTATCACAAGAGTTCTGGTGCTTTGAGGATTCAGAAGACAAACCACTGCCCCCCAGATGTCTTGGTCATCACACGACTTCATGTCTTGCCTCCTAATGAGTAACTCTCTGCTGCCACTACACTCTGCCGCAACCTCCCACTCCACCATTTTTCTGTCCTGCCATCACTAAATACTGGGTAGAGGCCAAGATTCCTCAGTGAAGCTTTAAACAGCTTTTCCTCCAAGAGTGTTGTGGGTTGTTTAATTCCCGTTATAGCCTTCAGTGGCACTCTGGAAATATATCTGCTCTCTAATCTCCCCACCTTAAGTAGAGCAGTAAAAGAATAATAAAGAGAAATTACTGAAGTCACACAGTTTTCCTCCACTGATAAAGTTTAATCACATATGTTCCCAAAGGGTTAGCCAAAATGAGTAGCTCATTTGTCTCCATAGAAGCATTACACCTGAATTTTAACTCCCCTTCTCAGAATATGACCACAGAGGGGAGCAGGAAAAATAATGGAAGGCAACCTCTATCTGTAAGGATCTTCTGATATCCGAATACCCTCTTAGCATACCCACTCCAAAAAGAAGAGCTAAATATTTATACCCAATCTTCTCAAATCAGCTCTAGGAAGAATTTGTCAGTCTCTGAAAGATATGATTAACTTCTTATTTTCAGAGAAGAAATTATCCCTGATTTTTATAAATTTAATTACTTTTGAGGTGACAGGTAAAATTGTATGTATTTACTGTGTACAGCATGATGTTTTGCAGTATATAAATATTGTGGAATGACTAAACCTAGCTAAGTAACATGCACATTACCTCACTTAGTTATCGTTTTTGTGGTGAGAACACTTTACATGCACCCTATTAGCATTTTTCAGGAATACAATATATGCACCCAAGGGAATACTATTTAGCTATAACAAAGAAGGAAATTCTGTCATTTGCAACAATATATATGAACCTGGAGGACGTTAAGTGAAATGACCAAGGTATAGAAAGAAAAATAGTGCATGATCTCACTCATGTGTGGAATCTAAAAAGTTGATCTCCTAGAACTAGAGAGTAGGCTGGTGGTTACCAAGGACTGAGGTGGTTGGGGAACAGAGGATTGGGCAGATGTTGGTCAAAGGATAAAAAATTTCCATTAAGAAAAATAAATTCAAGAGATCTATTTTAAAAGCTGGTCACTATGCTTAGTAATATGTTGCATTCTTCCTAAATTTCTCTCCATAGTCTACATTCGTAGAATACAAATAATTAAAGCTAAAGGCCCTGCTAACCAAAGTATTTCCTAAAAATGTGTTAATTTATGATTTTTTTCAAAATATATCTAGAAAATTTATCAGTTATGTAAGCTTTAAGGGAATAAAATATCACTTTTAACTTGACAAATCTTGTGTAATAGTGTGATTGAAATTTACAAAGATGTTATAATTTTAAGAAACGTTGTTGGGTTGCATTACTTTTAACGTCCTTATTTGTAAACATCACTAATTTTTGAATTTTTAAATTTTTACTTATGAATACATAATAGTGGCACATATTTATGGGGTTCATGTGAAATGAATATTTCATTGATTTGTAGTCTTTTATAAAATTTTATAAAATTGCGTTCTTTTTTGTAAATTTTATGTATCTTTTGTAAAATTATGTACATTATAAGTTTTAATTTTCATTAAAATTTGTATTTTGATGTTATTATAATGAAACTTAATATGCATTCATAATGTAAATATTAACTATTCTTTACATTCCCTTTTAGCATTGACAATGCCTAAATTTTAAAGATAAATATCTTGATTTCTTTTTTAAAAATTTAAAATATCATTATGGATACATAATAGTTGTATATATTTATGGAGTAAATGTGATATTGTGATGTAGGCATCATTGTATAATGATAAAATAAGTGTAATTGGGATATCAATCACCTCAAACATTTACCATTTTTCTGTGTGTTAGGAAGATTAGAAACAGTCCAATTTCAATCTTTTGGTTATTTTAAAATACACAATGTATTATTGTTAATTATAGTTGTCATATTGTGCTACCAAGGAGTAGATCTTTTTCATTGTAGCTAACTATATCTTTGTGCCTGTTAACCATCCTCACTTTATCCTCTCCTCCTCACTGCTCTTTCTAGCTTCTGGTAACTAACATGCCATTCTCTCTCATTAAATTCAATTTTTTTTTTAGCTCCCACTAAAGAGTGAGAACATGTGATAATTGTCTTTCTGTGCCTAGCTTATGCCACTTAACACCATACCTTTCAGCTCCATACAGTATTTCAATACTTTTATGGCTGAATAATGTTGCATTGTATATATGTACCACCTTTTCTTTATTCATTCATTCACTGATGGACACTTAACTTGATTCTATATCTTAGCTATTGTGACTAGTGCTGCGATAAATATGGGATCACAGACATCTTTTTGATATCCTGGCTTCCTTTCTTTTGGATACATACTCAACAGTGGGATTGCTGGATCATATGTAGATCTATTTATAGTTTTTTGAGGAAATCCCATAATGTTTACCATAGTGACTGTATTAATTTACATTCACCAACAGTGTAAGAGGAGAAAGAATTTTACTTTCTGCACATCCTCACCAGCATAAATTATTGCTTGTCTTTGGATAAAAGTAATTTTAACTAGGGTGAGATAATATCCCATTATACTTTTGATTTGCATTTTTCTGATCATTAATGTTGAGCATCTTATAAATATACATGTTGGCTATTTGCATGTGTTGTTTTGATAAATGTCAATTTAGACTTTTTACCAATTTTTAATCAGATTTTTTTTTCCTATTGAGTTGTTTGAGCTCTTTATATAGTCTGGTTATAAACGCCTTGTTAAACAGGCAGTTCGCAAATATTTTCTCCCATTCTGTGGGTATCTCTGTACTTTCTTTGTTTCCTTTGCTGTGCAGAAGCTTTTTAGCTTGATGTGATCCCATTTGTCTGTTTTTGCTTTGGTTGCCTGTGCTTCTAAGTTCATATTAGAAAATTGTTTTAAGACCAATGTCCTACAGTATTTCCCCAATGTTTTCTTCTAATAGTTTCAGTTTCAAGTCTTACGTGGAGGCCTTAAATCCATTTGATTATATTTTCGTATATAATGAGAGATAGGGGTCTAGTTACATTCTTCAGCATATGGATATCTAATTTTCCAGTACGTTTATTGAAGAGACTGACAATTCCCCAATGTATAATTTTTACACCTTTGTCAAAAATAAGTTGTCTATAAATGCATGGATTCATTTCTGGGTTCTCTATTCTGTTTGAAAGGTCATTATATAATAAAAAGGGATACATTCAGCAAGAAGAGATAACAATTGTAAATATCTATGCATTCAATACTGGAGCACCTAGATATATCAAACAAATATTATTAGAGCTAAAAAGAGATATACAGCATATTACAATAATAGCAGGGTCTTCAACACCCCACTTTAATCATTGGGTGTATCATCCATACAGAAAATCAACAAACAGTGGACTTAATGTGTGCTATAGACCAAATGGACCTAATAGAAATTTACACAATATTTTATCCAACAGCTGCAGAATACACATTCTTCTCAGCATTCTCAAAACATATAACATTCTCAAAACATATAACATTCTCAAAACTAGACCACATATTAGGCCACAAAAGATATCTTAAGAAATTCAAAAATATTAAAATCATATCAAATATCTTCTCTCACAGCAATGGAATAAAACTAGAAATCAGTAACAAGGAGAACTTTAGAAATTTTGCAAACAAAGGGAAATTAAACAATGTGCTCTTGAATGAAAATTGGGCTAATGAAGAAATTAGGACAAAAATAAAAATTTTTTTAAACAAACGAAAATAGAAACACAACCTGCCAAAACTTATGACATACAGCAAAAGCAGTAGTACTAAGAGGGAAGTTTATAGCAATAAACACCTATGTAAAAAAAAAGTTTTAAAAAACTTCAAATAAATATTCTAACTATGTATCTTAAAAAACTATAAATGCAAGAAAAAAACAAATCCAAAATTAGTAGAAGAAAAGAAATAATAAATATCAGAAGAGAAATAAATAAAATTGAGGCTAATACAAAAGATCTGCAAAACAAAAAGCTTTTTTCTAAAAGATCAACAAACTTTGAGCCAGACTAAAGGAAAAAGGAAAGAAGGACCAAATAATTAAAACCAGAGATGAAAAAAGAGACATTATAACTGATAACCTGGGAATTCAAAGGATTATTAGAGACTGTTACAGTCTCTAATAGTCCTTTTTTGTTTTTTAATGAAATTTCACTCTTGTTTCCCAGGCTGGAGAGTAATGGTGCGATCTCGGCTCACCATGACCTCTGCCTCCTGGGTTCAAGCGATTCTCCTGCCTCAGCCTCTTGAGTAGCTGGGATTACTGGCGTCTGCCACCACGCCCAGCTAATTTTTGTATTTTTAGTAGAGGTGGGGTTTCACCATGTTGGCCAGGCTGGTCTTGAACTCCTGACCTCAGATGATCCACCCACCTCAGCCTCCCGAAGTGGAGGGATTACAAGCATGAGTAACCACACCTGGCCTACAGCAACTATTAATGTATACAAATAAATTGGAAAATCTGATATAAAAGAATAAATTCCTAGACATATACAACCTACCAAGATTGACCCATGAAGAAATCCAAAACATGAATACACCAATAACAAGTAATGAGATAGAAGTAAAATGAGAGATTTCCCTGATTCCCCTTGAGGGACAGGACATGCAAGAGGGGTCTGGCTCACCTGTTTTGTTGCCCCACAGCTCAAACTCCTAGGGGGAGCATGCAGTCCGGCAGATGCAGAGGCAAGGGTGAGTGCTTTGGGCTGTCAGTCCTCTGGCAGCTTCTAGGGGTGGGTGTCTGTGACTCCTTAAGCCCAAGAGGGCGTGTGTTAAAGTGTGCTCCTTTAGCTTTACTGTCTGCAGACAGCTTGTGTTTTAATCAGTTCAATGGATCCTGCCTTATCGCAAGGGCAGTGTGCCAGTGTGACATCCTTCTGTATTCTGAGCTCTTTCCCAATGTCCCCAAAGAATCAGATCATGTTCAGGCTCAAAGGATGAATGCAGGGTTTTACTGAGTGGTACAGGTGGTCCTCAGTGAGATGGATGGGGAGCCAGAAGGAGTGAAGGAATGGGAAGGTGGTCTTCCCCGGAGTTGGGCCACCCAGCAGCTGACTCTTTTCTGATGGCCCATGGGTGAATTCCCCTCAGTTCCCAGACATCCCTTCTATTTTCTCTTTCTCTGCAGCATCTTTCCATTGTCATTGATTGGCTGGTCTGCTGGTTCACTGGCCTGCTGGTCTGCTTGCCTCCTCTTCTCCTCACTTGTGGGTCTCATCAGGAGCTTGGGATTCAGGGTTTATATAGGGAAGGATAGGGTGTGTGGTGGGCCAAAAGGCAACTTTTGGGGTGTGAAAACAGAAATGCCTGTTCTCATTTAGGGCCACTGGTCTTCAGGCATGAGGGTGGGGCCTTTGCCAAAGAACTGCCCTCTTCTACCCAATATTTCCCTGTCTCTGTTCCTGTAAGAAGCAATGATAAAACGTCTTCATTTAAAGAAAATTCCAGGACCTGATAGCTTCACTGCTGAATTCTACCAAACATTTAAAGAACTAATGCTCATCCTACTCAAACTATTAAAAATTGAGGAGGAGGAAATACTTCCAAACACATGCTACCAGGCCAATATTAATTACCCTTATACTACAACCAGACAATGACTAAAAGCAGAAAACAAACAAATAGATATCTTATGAACATAGTTGCAAAAATTCTCAACACAACACTAGAAAATGAATTCAACACATTAAAATGATCATTCATCATGATCAAGTGAGTTTCATCCCATGGATGCAGGCATGGTTCAACACATGCAAAGCAATAAATGTGATACAAGGTATCAACAGAATGAAGGACCACAACCATATGACCATTTCAACTGATGCTAAAAAAGCATTCAATAAAATTCAACAGTTCTTCATGATTAAAAACTCTCAAAAAACTGGGTATAGAAGAAATATACCTCAACACAATAAAAGTCATAGATGACAAATCCACAGCTAGTATTGTACTAAACAGGGAAAAACTGAAGACTTTCCCCTAAGATCTAGAACAAGACAAGGATGCCCACTTTTGCCACTTTTATTTAACATAGTGTGGGAGGACCTAGCGAGAGCAACTAGGCAACAGAAAGAAATCAAGTATATCCAAGTTGGAAAAGAGTAAGTCAAATAATCCTTGTTTAAATATTTCGTTTCAGACATAAACCACAAAATTTGAATGGGATATCCAATTAAAAAATGTATAGATAGTTCTGTTCAGAAGTTGTCATGTATATAAAAGTAAATAAGAAGTAACAAATGAGTTGTGAGTGTGTAACAAAGCACAATTTAAAGAGAGGCTAAAACATGTAGGTGTACCTAAGTAATACCCAGGCATGCAGATATTATTTCTAGAGGTGAAAATACGTAAAAGTCCAATATTAATATCAATGCTTTCTATTTTATAAATAATCATTGCATGTCATCTCCTAAAGGCAATTGTTGATACTGAAAATTCCAAGGCTGCATAGAAATTATATTATTGATAGGAATAAGAAAAATTAATTAATGCCCATGTGTTTTAATTTTCTCACCAGTGAATGAAAATAGTGATAATGACTCTATCTTACAGAGTTACCTTGAGGAGTACATAATTTAGAAAAATCTTTAAGAACCACAGAGTATCATATAACTTAAATATAGGCAAATAAGTTATTTGAATTCCACTTTTAAATTTGCAAATGGGGAAAGTCAAGCACCGATAACTTTATTTATGTTTTTAATTCAAAATAATAATAAGTACTATAGATAACATGAACCTCTGAAAAGCAATCTTTTGTGACAACCAGATCGTACAATGTCATGGTTCACTGATTCACTTTAGAATAGTATATTTCAAAAATATACGACGTAAATAAGACATTAGTTTAGTTGATATATAATTTTTAGTTCTCCAGATAAAGTTGGGACTGCCAAAAAAAAAAAAACCACTAATGAAAAATGTAGCTTATTATGTTTTCCTAAAACGGGATCTTTTTCCCCACTAAATTTGACAAATATATATTTTTGAATTTACTTGCAAATTTCTAGTCTAAGAATATTTTGGTTATTCATGCGTACAAAGGAAATATTTTGAACAGTTTTACTCTAAGTTTTCTTGTCTCCATTTCAGTTGAAATAGATGCTACAGGCATGGCCAACTAGGGTTTTGAATAATGTTTCTTCAGCTGCCAAATTGCTGCATATAAACTTGATTGAGACCGATTTAGATTTGGATTCTGACTGACTACACTAAATGCGAGGAATGGAATTAAACGGAAAATTACAGTTCAATCTAGTTCATTCCAGCGGGAACAAGCACTGTTACAGATATTTCTGGTCTTGCTACTTGCAGCTTCAAGTAAATCATGTGTTCACATTGGCCCATGTGAAAAATCCTCTTTGTAGTCTGACAACTTTCACATGATTAAGGAAACAAAATAGATAAAATATAAATTCACAGGAGTAATCCAAAACAGATTCATTATCCAAACCTCTCTTCAGAAAGGCAGGGAACAAATGATGCAAAAAGAAGATAGTAAAAATGTAAGAATAATTTAAGCATTAAATGATAATTTAATCAATGTTCATGTGGATCAATTTAATGCTTGTTCAAATTTCCTTGTTTTATCTGCTGACAATCTTTGATATATGTTAAGTACTAGTAAAAGAGAAAGTGATGTAAAGAATACATCCACTTTTTTGTAACAAGGATTTGGTTTTACTTTTGAGATAAAACACTTTATAGCAAGTTAGTTTTGCCGTGATATATATTAACATAAGTCAAAAAGCAAAGGGACATAAAATGCTATATAGTTTGAGACATTTTGCCCCAATCCTGTCCTGACATCTACTCTTCTCCTAAATTTCCCATAAAAATACTAAAGTTGTTATAATGTATTATATATTTCAAAATTGTTTAAAGAAATTTAAGAGATGTCATCACAAAGAAAAAATAGCCTAATATAATCATTCAACAATTTACACATGTAACATAACATCATATTGTACTCCATAAATACACGGAAGTATTATTTTTCTCAGATAAAATGTAATTTATGAAAACAAACCTACTTTTTGTAGTCTCTTATAAAAACAACCAGATTTTCTTAGGGCAAATATGGATATGTTTCTTCAAACTCCAATTTTTTCACGTTAGTATATTACATATACTCTTCTATAATTTGTTGTCGTTGTTGTTTTAATCAGTCTATCTTGCATTACTTTTATATCAATACACAGACAGCATCCTAATTTTTTCAGATGCAGTATTCTTCATTGTGTAAGTATAACATTTTATTTTTACTCATCGAATCTCATATTGCAGCATTGTGAATTGTTTCATCTTTTGCTATTATAAATAATGTTGCAATGAAGAGATCTATATATACATGATTACGTATATGTGCACTTATACCTAAAGGATATGTTTTTAATAGTCGGTTGGTGATTCGACGGATAAATTCATTTTTAATATTGATAGCTATTTCTAAGTTTGTTTCCACAATGGTTGTTTCATTTACACTCAAAACAGTAAAATATGAATGCCTATTCCTTACAGCCTGATCAATGGATTCTATTATTGTTAATCAAATATTTATCACAATTTTTATCACTTATTATTAGTATCTTCTTTTTTTTTGAGATAGAGTTTCACTCTTGTTGCAATGGCATGATCTCAGTTTACTGCAACCTCCACCTCACAGGTTCAAGCAATTCACCTGCCTCAGCCTCCTGAGTAGCTGGGATTACAGGCATGAGCCACCACGCCTGGCTAATTTTGTATTTTTAGTAGAGAGGGGGTTTCTCCATGTTGGTCAGGCTGGTCTCGAACTCCAGACCTCAGGTGATCCACCTCCCTCGGCCTCCCAAAGTGCTGGGATTACAGGTGTGAACCATTATGCCCAGCCTAGTATCTTTTTTTTTTTTTTAATAAGAGAAAGCAACAGCTGTCTTTAAGAATAGCTATATTTCTGATTACACCTCTAGAGGAATAAGCCTCAAGAGTGCCACTCTCTGCCTATATTGAATATATTGAATGTCAGTATGTGGTTCTAGCTTCAAGTGGTCTTTTTTTTTTTTTTTTTTAATGGCCTCTAAATAATAGCTCTTTCCTTGTTTTGGTCATTTTCCCAAGATTACCTGGGACATTGGTGCTCATGCATGCAAATTATCTGAGTACCTCAATATGCATAGAATTCCAGGGTTTATATACCAATTAACCTAAACAGATACTTGAAATCTTAATTTTGTACAGGCAGGTCAGATGATTAATTTGTAGATGTTCCATAAACTATACCTTGAGGCATACTGTTTTTTGAGCCATCCTTAAATTAGCAGCTGATTCTGTAATATTTCAAAACAATATTTATTTTTAATTGCTTCAAATCTAAAGATTTGGTGGCTGTTTCTTTTACACAAAATTCAAGATGAGAGAGTGTCATAAATGGTTTCATTCTCTATAAATTTGCCACTAAAAATTTACTTACATGAAATAGATTAAACTCTTATGGATGTTGCAGGGGTCAAGTGATCCCACAACTACATTTATTGCCAATGCCTTGTATTGTGTACTGATCACAGGTTTTATTCCTTCTTTTTAATATTTTTTTCTAATCAAGCTGCATTCTTAATTATGTCTCTAAATCTGATTACTACTAATGATTAGGTGCTTAGCTTAGGAGATCAACAAGATGTGCTGCAGTCTCAATTCATTTACCCACAGTAGATTCCAGCCTGTGTTATACATCCTTTGAGGTTAGTTTTCAGAATGACAGATTTCTGGATAATATTACTGAATGGTTACATATTTGGGATGGCAGACAGCGTAGTGTCATCTGTGTGCAGACCAATGTTCCATAGAAGTAATGCTGTCACAGTCAATTCAGTGACATGGTCCTAAGATCCCAAGTATTCTTAGAGAAGAGCAAGCTTTTATATGATATAGAACATGATGTATTCACCCAACAATGCATTATATGAGAGTTTTCATCATAACAATTATTTTGTTCGACATATGTTCAACCAATATGTCATCTTATGTTTTATTTCTTCACATCACATTCAACTGACATGCAATTTAAGTATCATTTATTGGCATGCAATTGAATGTGATGTAAAGAAATAAAACATAAGATGATATTTTGGTCGAACACAGAAAAATGTACCTGGTAATGAAGAAGAGAAGAAGGAAAAATATCATTATATATTGAGCACTTGTTATATGCCCAGCCCTATGATAGGTGCTTTAGTAATATAGTTATTAATTTCAAGAACTTGGAATGTTATTACAATTAAGATTTGTAGAGTACAATGTTTCAATTATACAAGATGAATTAATCCTACAATTCTACTGTACAGCATGGTGCCTGTAGTTAACAATGCTGTAATTGCATATTTTAAAAAATGCTAACAGAGTACATATGTTAAGTATTCTAACCACAAAAATAATAAATAAGAAGGCAAGAGGAAACTAGGAGGTAACAGATACGGCATAGATTGTGGTGATGGTTTTATGGGTGTTTACTTACCTCTATACTAATCAAGTTGTATATATTAAATATAGAGAGCCTTATTTATGTCAAACATACATCAGTAAAGTGATTAAAATATTGCTATGTGAATAAAAAGGCATATATAACTTTTAAGTGACATTGTTTGGATTTGATTAAAATCCTGAAGCCTAGGCTATTTAATATTTTAGCTCTTCATTCTTATTTTTTATCAATATTTTGAAAAATAATTCTAGTTTGTTCATTTTTTTCCTTAAAATTCTCTGAAAAATGTTTTAAACTTCAAATCAAACATTCAACACAACAATTGCATTTCCAGCACTAATATTCAAAGAATCGAACTCTCTGTGTATTCTCTTCTAAATATGCTACAAGGCATGCCAAATTATAATGACGATATCTGTTAAATTTATAATGAAAAATGCAAACATTTAATAAGACAAAACTTTAAAGCTGTTAGAACATTTTTATCTCTAGGCAATTTACTTGGAAACTTGCTGTGTATTTATTAGATTGTGAGGTGAGCTTGAAATCAGAAGATATTTATGGAGTTTCTAAGCAAAACTGGGGTCAACACTCCCACCCAGTTGCTTGCTCTGCTGCTCTCTCTCACTACTAGAGGAAATTGAATCTTTGTGGATTTCTTCACAGGTATAGTGGAAACATCTCACATGTAGTTTTATCCTCTACATAGATAATTCAAATTATGTATAAAAAAATTAATAATGAGCACAAGATTTATAATAAAGATAAATGTAGAGGGAGAATGAAGAAAAGAAAATAGGGAATGACCACATGGTGATTAAGTTATCTTATTGTCTTTGTTCTAACATTCGGATATATGGTACTTTTTAAATTAATAGATCAATCGATCGATCAATAGATCAATAGACAGACACATATATACATACATACATACACACATACACATACACATCTACACATAAAATCTTGCACAATGCAATGATGGGTATAAGTTGTGAACCAGGATTTTAATCCAATGCTGTGAACATACAATCTCTTAAAGAAATAAAAGTAAAAAAAAAAACAAGAAAGAAAAGGTCAAATTTTAGCTAACCAAACGTAATTGTGACATACTCCCTGAATAAATTTGCATCAAGTTACTGCTAGAAAACTATCATTTTTAATTCCAGGCTTCCCAAGCTACCTAGCATACACTGATAAATTATTGCTGTATTTTCAGGTTGCTAACTATTTCTGTGGCGTCAGGTTTGCCTGATTTATTATTTTTACAGGTTAACTTACCTCCAAGTTCTTGGGATAAAACTGCATATGAATGCTGTAGGACCAATAGGTCATATATATGCCTGCTATGCAGTGACACACCAATACACTGAGACAGAAGGATCTGCAGCAGAGAAAGAGTCTAATGATTGCAGGACACCTAGGGAAGAGATGGGAAGAGACCTTCAGATTCATTTCCCCAAGGATTTCTGGGCCAATATTTTTAAAATAGGATCATAGAGTGAAAGGGGCTGGAAAATTGAGGTCATTGATTGGTTAGGGTAAGGAGAATGAAATCACCAAGATTTTGAAACTTCACTATTAGGTCCGTCAGCTCCTACTGGGTCCTTCAGACCAGCTGGCATCAATGAGGTCCTTCAGATGAGCTGTTGTCCACAGAGTCCTTCACACCAGCTGACATCCGCAGTTTCACTGGTATGCAGGATGTGAAAGAATCTCTCAAAGGGGAAACTTAACGTTTCATAAAGTTCACATTGTTAGCTACAGAACAGTTAAGAAGAACTACACTCTTATGATAGGGTCTGCATGATTCTGAGGCAATAGGCACTGAACGACTAACTATGAGGGACTGAGTTAGAAAGTAAGCTGACCTAATGATCAATTTGCTGAATGTGCTACAAGCTTGGTTTATTTTGGTTTCTCCCCCTTCCTTCTTTCCTGGTTAATAGTTAATTTTATAAAGTTTATAAGGATAGTTTTATTAATTAATACTCCCAGATACTCTTCCAGAATAGATCAGTTAAAAGAACTAGTCAGTAATACAAAGAGAGAGAGAAAAAAATGAGGTTGGAGAAACAAATAATGTCACTGTCAGTTTTCTGTAGCCAGATGTGAAGATATATGAGCTATATGGCTTTCCTCATTCTGCAGGCAGGAATATTTATACTGAGAATATTCATGCATCAGACTATCAGGATTTATTATTAAAATTTTCTCCTTATTTAGATTTTATGACTATCAATCAATTATTGAAAAATGTGTCAACATCTAAAGGAAATCCATCCTCAGTGGAGAAAATATATTATTCAGATGAGAAGAGTAAGTTGCCTTCTCATTGCAAAATAATAAATTGACATTTGAACTAACTGGCATCTGAGGGCTCTGTAAGTTATCCCTGAGAAACAGATTAATTTCCAGTGTGCTGGTAAAAGCTCATTTCTGCCCCAACTCTTCTTACAAAACTGGAGACATTTTTGCTAGAGTAAAGTTGTCCTGTGACTCTTCTTGGTCGACAGCCAACTTATTTCTCCTGATGACACTTCAACTTCCCCTGCTCGTCCTATTCACACTTCAACAGGTTCTACTTGATTGAAGTACCCCCTCAAGCCTGCACAAATGGAGATAACTCTCTTAATTAGACTTCTCAGCATGTGCCTGAAAACCTTCTGTGAAGTCACCAATCACAAACCTGCAAAGAAAAACAGAATCAGAGAATGCCTGCTAGTAACTTTCTGAGACCCCTCTCAACTTCCCTGCCTCCTGTCTTCTTTTAGTTTGCCCATCTGGCTAGTCTATGTAATTTTAAACTCAAATCTTGTCTCATCTTAGACTTAATAAAAGCAGTCTCAGACAAGCACATATGAAATAGTAAGGACTGCATTTTTGCTTTCAAGTGTAACTCCAACATTTGCTAGCACTCCAATTAGTAGAAAATTTTGTTACTTATAAATTGTTTTTCAAGTACATGAAAAAATCACTCAACATTTGGAGTGAATTGGTCAAACTCTACTCTTCTATGTTATAACAAACATCTTAACATATAAGAAAACAATTATTTTTACTAATTAAATTCATGAGGACTTTTTAAGGGGTAAATGTATAGATAAATTGATATAAACTTCTTGTGCCTATATCCATATGTTACTGAAAAATATTACTAGTCCATCATGTTGATATGGCATAAACATTTAGGGTAACACAGGTTTTATTTTAAAAGAAAGTAATGTGTATATGTTTAAAAAATCCTCAGTATTTATGGACTCTGTATTTGCAAATGTGCCAGTTTTACAAATTTAACATTTATGTGTAACCCCAAAATCAACACACCTGGTGCTTTTACCATCATTCATGGATATGCGGACAGCACTGAACAATTTTAGTCACCTGACACACACGTTCCCAGCTGAAGCTAAACAAGACAGTGCTCTACCTTTTTGTTTTATTCCTCATACTGTAAACAAGGGTCCTTTTAAAGTACATTTAGGATTACATTTTTTTGCATTTTTGTGCTTTTTGTTGGTGATTTTCCTGTTTAAAGTGGACTCTGAGTATAGTACTGAAGTGTAATCTACTTTTCCTAAGCTCAGAATGGCTGTGATATGCCTTAAGGGGAAATGTTTTTGTTAAATAAGGTACATTGAGGTATGAGATATAATGCTTTTGGCCAGTTCTGTGTTAATGAATCAACAATATTTATTAAATAAGATGCCTTTTAAAAGAAATGCACATTAAACAAGGTTATGCATTCATTGGTTGACAAAGGTGTTGTCATGGGTGTCTCACAGGACCCTTAACCTCTATTCCAGCCACAAGCACTCTTCAGTATTTATTCCTTCAGTGCTCAGCCAAATTTATAGAACATAACTACTGGGAATAACTTGAATCATCTGTAAACACACACATGACTCGAGTTGAATATGGTATACTTTAATTAGACAGATTTTATTCATATTAATATGTTTTGCTTCCATTCACTAAGTACTTTATCTTCTATTTTCTAAATACATTTAGAAATTATTTGCAGAATTTAACTAATTAACAATAGATCATTTAATCAATATAAAGTAGATGGATATAAAATATAGCAATATAATGCAGCAAATGTAAACTACTTCTTCTAGAACTTGTTTATGGATGGTTTTCCAATTACAGAGAACCCGCCCCTTCTCAGCTTTGTAAATGTATTCCCTCCGGCCACAGCTGATTGTACCAAGAGAAAAAAAAATCTCACTCAAGAAAGACAAAAAGGAAATGACACATAGAATGAAGCAAAATAACATGGATGCTGAAGCACTAAAATGAGTGTTTGAATTTGGCTGTTATCTCTAAAGCAACCTTCAGTTTAGAGACAAACTGAGTAAGACTAACCTTATGACACTCCTCATACTTAGATTATGTGATATTTTTCTACACATTTACAATAAATGACAATTTTAGTTATTCTAATGTATACAGACTTATATTCTATCAAAAATTTTGGTTCTGCACCAGACATCTTTAGATTTAATATAGTCTTAACAAGATTTGGGTATTGCACGATGTGATATTTAAAGTCTAATAAAATTGATTACGAATTTGTTATTTAAGAATTTAAAAAACAATATTTTTGATCATTTGGTCTTCAGAAAAAGCAAAAAAAAATGAAATAATTTTAAAAGAAGATAAAAAATAACATTTTTATGCAGCTTGAATTATTTTACTATTTACTATCAGATTATGTGCTGTCAGATACTATCTGAGCTTCAGCATCTCAAATATGAAATGAAAGAGGAAATGAATTGCCTACTTACATCAAAATATTGATGTTGCCTGTAATTAAATAGGAGCAGTACGATATAATTGCATGATTTTGAAAGCATTTATTTGCTATTCCCAGTAGCTTCCCTTTGAATATGTAACTCACTGTAATTGATTAGAAACTGAGTTGTTCATACATTCATCTTACTTACCTTAGAAAGGTAATTGTTTGTAGTGTAAAGAAAACAGACATAGGCTAGTGTACTTAGGAGTTTAATAAATGGACATCTGACCCTGGCAAGTTATTTCCACTCTGATTCAGAATTCTTGTTTCTATGATGTAGCAAATAGAGCTAATTCTTATTATATACACACCTTTCATCTATTTTAATAAATTTCCTCTCCAATTTTCAGCTGGACAAATTTAATGTATTATAAATAAATACATATTTATAATCTCATTTTAAGAGGGGTCATTATAATAATAAGTTCAGGCTAATAATATATAAGTAGAAGTATTTTGTTACAGTTTAAACTTTATAAAAATTTCAGTACAATACTTTCTCATTCTTACTTTCTCCTTGTTTCTGTCTGAAATTAGAAACTAGACCACAGGGTCTCTAGTATGATTCAAAGTTGTGCTTTCAGAGCCACTCGTCAAGGAAGAAGGAGTTATCCTTCCACCTTAGAGTATTGCTCTCTTGGGAGGACGTAAGTCATCTTGACCAAGATCCCACCACGTTTTCATAGCACCCTGCATTTAGTGAGCGATTAATGTGGGTAGAAAGCCCCAGCCTCTTGATCCAACACTGGACAACTCTGAAAAGCTATTATAGCTACAGAGCTCCCTGTACTGTGAGAAGAGACCTTGTTGTAACAGCTTTGCAGCCAGATTTATCCTCTGTTCAGTGCTGCTTCCTCTCCTTCCTACTAAGACATATATCCTAAGAGTAAACGCTAATAAATTTCTTTCACATCAATCTTTAACTCCGAGTTGATTCCAGGAAAACCCAACTGGCAAGATGTTAACTGTCAGAATGATGTCACCCATCAAGCTCAAGAAATGGAACCTAAGTTGCTAAGAACTTTATGCGGTAGAAATGTTATAGCAGTCCTGGAAGAAAAATAAAATGTATATTGTTTACATCTTTTTATTATAAAGCTCTATTATTCACAAGCAAACATAATCTGAAAAAGTTAATAATGATTCAACATTGTTTTAAAATATTTCAAAGACTAGCATTTCCAGCTTACATGATATAGTGTTTGGGGTGGATATAGAAAATGATCAGTGAAAATTCCCATTCTTATATCTCTCTATTCTTTCTTATATTGCTGTCCATTGAATAATTTTTGGAATATTGATTGTAATTTTAATATATCTAATTTTGTAATAAACCTGAGTAATTTAAGGGATTCAATTTTTCTTTACCTGAAATCATATTTATCATTTTTATAAATACAAAGCAAATATATTTGTGAATAGTTTTTATTAAAATTTAGAAAAATGGACTAACTTGATTTTTAAACCAATAAGTTAAATATAAATAATATGAACTGTAAGTTTAAATAACTTGATTTTAAACCATCCCTCTGTCAGTTATTAATTGTGTGACTTTGGACATACTGCATGAACTACAAATCTACACTTCTTCACCTGTAAGAGTAGTAAGAAAGTTACCTTTCATTAAGGTATTGTTGTGACTATTGAGATAGATCCAATATATAGACCTCATATATATACTTATATATACTTCATATAAAAAAGCTGTTAATTGTCACTATTTTAATGTCATCCCATTCTCAACTTTACTGATTGGTACTAATTTGTGGGATACAAAAAATTATTTTCTAATCAAAATTTTAACAACTCTTCCCAACTTTAGAACTTTTGCCAAACATATATTATTGTATATTCTTGTGATTTTTGTATACATTATAACATAGTATGCATAACATGTATTGAATCCATCATTAAGCTTTCAAAGAATGGTCTGATTACCACATTTAAGAGCATCAATTCCATATCTAATTTCCCAAATTAATGTCTTAAAGTATTACTTGTTTCTTAAAGACTCTTTCTCTATTAATGAACTTTCAGGGAATCAAACAAACAAACAAACAAAAAGGCTCAGTGTTAAAGAGTTAAAAGACCAGAACTGGTAAAGCAATGGAAATATCATTATGATTGAAATAGGTCAGTTTATTGAGACTAATTGCTTTTTAAAAGTTAATAAAAGATATGTACACATTTAAAATTAGATGCAGATGTATTTTAAACCTGTGTATTCCAGACAGGAAAGAAAATACATTGAGCAATGAGTTGGCCAACGTTTAAAAACAGGACAGCCACATCCTCAGAGCTGGAAGGCACTCTGATCCATAATCGTGTATTTGATCCCAGTGTTGAAAAAAATAAGTTTATTTGAAGGTTTTTCCCTTCTCATTTCATATTCCTGCCTTTTAAAAAATTGCATTGAATGATACTGATATTGCATAAAGCAGATAGCAACAAGAAAAGAGTGTAAAATAATAGTTTTGGCTGTTTTTAGTGATCTGATCATTGACTTTGAAATAGTTTAGTGTCAAATTTAATTGTTTTTCTGTGTTAATGCATGTATCTTTTAGGGTAGTCAAGCGATAGAAACCATACAACAATTTGACAGAGAAAAGTTAACATGTAAATAATTAATAACTACAGGTTAAATGTGAATTATTAAAAGAACACTAATGAATAATAGAATATCAAATATAGGGAAGAACCACTCTCTTGAGGGCTGAAACGGAGGAAACAAAGAAAAACAAATGAAAAACCTCCTTCAATTCCAATCAGAACCCGAATTTCAGACTGTGTTGAAGAGTTTTTGGCCTTGAGTTACTGGATGGGAAAGTCATGGAGGTACCATAAGTTAGGAGAACCAAGCAGTGAACAATCCTCTGTTGTGCTGATTAAATTAACTGAAAACCTTGTGCAGAGATGCTTAGGAAAGCCTAAGGACATTGTTGGAATTCTGCCTTCTGACTTACCATGCAACTTGCCATGAACTCAGGGAAACTCACTGGAAAGCCGTTTCCTGAGATGTTGAAACAGGATGGGGGTGAGTGACTATGAACATTCTCCATATGGAAGTCATGACAGATAAGAAAAGGGAACGCAAGCACAATGGTATGAAGGAGAGAAGCCACTTTCTCCTTCAAGGAACCTCCAATACCTTCTACCTGTAAATTTTAAGATTGTGCGAGGTATCATGGGAAAAATGTTTAGAGAGCCAAACTATATTATTGCACTGCAAGCAATGAAATATGAATGTGGAGTTCTAATTCAATAAATTGATAACCAGCACAGTCCAACGACATGAAATATGATATGCTTGAAATTAAAACAAAGTGTGACATTAAAATACCTCTGCAAATAAATTACTCTTTTTCATTTCAATGTTATCTTTGTCCACTGATTAGTATATTGGTTATTAGGATATTAGTTATATTAGTATATTAGCATAACATCAGACAGAGATCCTCTTGAATTTCATGATTGACCATCCTAAGAACTGCTTGCTAAAATTTAGAGCTTATTATGTTTGGGCTGGGCGCGGCAGGTCATGCCTGTAATCCCAGCAGTTTTGGAGGTCAAGGCAAGGTGGATCACTCGAGGCCAGGATTTCGAGACCAGCCTGAGTAACATGGTGAAACCTCATCTCTACAAATATAGAAAAATTAGCCAGATATGGTGGTGCATGTCTGTGGCCCCAGCTATTCGGGAGGCTGAGGTGTGAGGATCGCTTGAGCGATCCAGGATCATGCCACTGTGCCACTCACTCTGGCCTGGGGGACACGGTAAGATGTAAGACTGATTCCAAAAAACTAAAACAAAACAAAACAAAAAATAACTCTTCTATATTCAGTAAATATTCTGTAATGTCATCAGTTAACCTCAAATCCATATGTGTGAGCTTTTAAATTAATAAGATACTGTATTTCAGTAATAATCTTGACAACATTTATAGTACTGCAATAGAATGTAATGTACTCAATTAAAAATAAATATTTGCAATTCAGTTAAGACTAAAAAATGTTATAAACATGTAAATATGTAGTTGTGTGTCCATCTAATACTCAACATGGCAGTGAATGCTGTAGTTGTAAATTTTAAAAAATACTATTTCTCTATGGAATAAATTATATAAGACTGGTGTTTCATTTCTGTGTGTAACCTTGTAGTATTTGAGGGTTTCAATGTGTACAGTTAATGATTTTTTTAACTACTCTTAAGTAGGAGAAAATGGAGATATGTTGCTAATAATAAAACTCAATTTTTCTTATCAATTATGAATTTTAACTTAGTCTTTAAGGCATGGCAAAATTAAACTGGATTAGCATTTGTCAGAGAAAAGTAGGACATGTGAAGCAACAACCTTGCTTTGCTCCAAAATTAATAAAATATTACATTGCTTCTGAGTCTCGGGTCTATTTTATTTATAAATAATTTTACTAAATCACATATTATAAATTAGGTACACATTCAAGTAATTTATTAAATATTTTATTTTAAAATTATAAACCACCTGCTGATGCTTTGTAAGTATGAAGCTGAGAATTTAATAGCATCATTTTAACAGTAAGGCATTGTTTGCAGAACAATTCACTTACTCTCAGATGGATGTTCTTCCATGTACCTCCACTGGAGTTAGACACACAGATAAGCCTGAGGAAATAGCTGGTTAGATTTATTTACACTCCACAGCAGGGTGACTCAAGGAGAAACAGAGTTCCATATAATTTTGAAACTTCCAAGTTGATAACACACACACGTACACATAAACACATTTTCAAAAAGGAAACAAGGGTTGCCTCAAAATAAGAGTAAAATAGCCAGGATATTAAGTATTTTGCTTGAACTCTAATAAAATCACTTCTTAGATAAATATTTTAAGAAGAAATCGGGTCTTTATCACTTAATATTAAGCAGGTAGTAGCTAATTTCAGGCCTTGCAACGGTTTACTTTAATCTCTACATTTCTTTATATTTAGTCTGTTTTTGACAAAAACAAATGCACAATAAAACAAAAAAAAACTTTGAAATCCTTCATGAAAAGAATACTCTAATTAGGTAAATAATATTCCTTTTAATGTAAAGCATTGCTTCTACTGAAATGAATTTATGTACTCTAATATCCAATATGCCATAAAATTATAAATCATTTACATATTGAAAAATAATAAAGTGATATTTAATATTTTCATACAAGTTTTCAGGTAGATATTTATTATATGAAAAATAAATAATGGACAAAATATTTAATTAAGAAGTAACAATATAGAAATCAAATGTCTGCTTTTAACCCAAAGCCTTTTCAGAATCCCAAAGGCATATAGATGCAAGAAAAATAAGACTAATTGTTACAAAGAGAGGGAATAACTATCTAATTCGTTCAGAAAAATCTCAAATGGAAACGTTGTTGTGATGATACTATTAAGATTTTTTAGCATGAAGTAGGATTAGTACAGGGAGTTTATGAAAAGAATGTCTGGAATTCTACTTGATTCTTGCACTGAAACATTGACAATAGTTTTCATGTCCAAGTTTTGCTTCCTGTGGACTGAGGTACCCAAATTAGAGGATCTTGCTTAAATGTGATTTTTAAAAGGCAGATAGTAGGGAGAATAGAGGTTGCACCACGCTAAGTAAGTGAAAGTTGTCAAAACCAACACAGAAATAGATTTAATAAAAACAAGAATCGGCCCGGCGCGGTGGCTCATGCCTGTAATTCCAACACTTTGGGAGGCCGAGGCGGGCAGATCATGAGGTCAGGAGATCGAGACCATCCTGGCTAACACGGTGAAACCCCGTCTCTACTAAAAATACAAAAATTTAGCCGGGCGTGGAGGCGGGTGCCTGTAGTCCCAGCTACTCCAGAGGCTGAGGCAGGAGAATGGCTTGAACCCGGGAGGCGGAGCTTGCAATGAGCGGAGATTGAGCCACTGCACTCCAGCCTGGGCGACAGAGCGAGACTCCTTCTCAAAAAAATAAATAAATAAAATAAAAAACAAGAATCATCTAGTCTTATGGCAAGGTTAAAAACCACCTAACTGCTTCTAGCAATTTATTCATCATTCTTCACATTAAAATTAATTTCTGAAATAAATGCTAAACTTCCAGGTAAGGGACCTGGAACAAGAGCAGGAGGACAAATAATGAGAGGGTAAAAGTTCCCTAATATTCACACTAGAGAATTCCAGAATGAAGTAATATATATATATATATATATATATATATATATATATATCCTCACTGACAGGTATAAAGTGATTTAAAAATGGGCCAATCCAGTCTCTGAAAATATTCCATTATAAAACCAATTTCAGGAAAAAAGTTACAGGACAACTTTTTTTACAAATGAAAATATACAAAAGCACTTCTAATTTTTTATTAACATAAATCATGGAATGATTATAAGCAATTATATTAAATGGTCCTAGATATAACAGAATCGACATAATAAAAACAATGAATTCTTGCAAAAATGTTGTATTCCAAATAAGATTAAAAAGGAATATATACATATATGTGTGTTGTATATACAAAATATAAAAAATATATAGTATATATGCATATACTTTAAATATGTGTATTATGTATAATACATATAAAAGAGGAAATATGGATCAGAATATTATTTCACAAGAAAAACATAATTACTGAACTTGAAAATATAGCACTAATAGTTAATATACCTACCAACACTGTGACAGAGACACCGGGATCAACTCTAGCACTCTTCCTAATTCAAAATAAAAGGATTCCCAAACTAATATTGATGAGCAAACATTATAAGAAAGTTGTAAAATAGTTTTTTGAAATTTGTATAGTAGAAATTACAGAAGTAAATGTAAAAAATGTAAACAACAATACAGTGAAGAGCTAAAAATAAATTTCCTGTGCTAAGTAAGTATATACTTTATGTGAAGACATTTTATGGGGTATTAAACAAAATCAACAAATGGAAAATAAATTAGCAACTAGGCATCTTCTAATAAAATTTCTGAACGTCAAAATTAAAATATATATTTCAAAAGTTGAATAAAGGATATGGAAGATAAAAGTATCAGAATGACCTCAGGCTCCTCTGTCATGATAACAACATAGAGAAGTCAAATTTGTACCATGGCAAGAGAGAAAGAGAGGTAGGTATCATTTTGGTTCACAAGAAACAGGAATTAATTCTTTATTCATATCATGGCCCAATTTTCAACTCATCAAAAAAATTCTTGGAAGTTTACTGAATAAAAGGAATATATTTGATTGAAAAGTTATTTCTCATCATTATCCTAGATATTCATTTTATTTTGTAAGTTTCTTTTCATTTTATAGCTTCTCCAACTAAAATATGAATATCATGTTAGTATATACTCTGTAATTCAACATCCAGACTAATTTCTTTTATGTAATAGTTACTCAACAGATCACTGTTACATGAATTAATCAACTTTTAGATATGTAAATGTTTATAAATTGTATGGTATAATCTACTCAATTTATAAACATATAAACACATGTAAATGTTTATAAATTGAGTACATTATACCCTACAAACAGAATTTTAAGCATAGATCAAATGCATAATAAAAATATAATATATAGATCAATAGAACTTAAAATTAATATTTACAAAAAATTTGGTTTCCAGGAAGATGGAATTGATACGTGTCCTCTCTTTCTTTCAATAAGTACAAATATAAAAACTGGACAAAGCATGTCAAAAATACATAAGAAGGCTCTAAAAAGTTGGAGAGAGGACTTGGTGACCCTCAAAAAGACAAGATGCTGAGTTCACTAAGGTTTCCTTTTTTTCCCACAAAAATTCAGATTTTGACTTGAAGAAACTGACAACACAAATACCATAGCTAGCTCCCCTATCCCCCACAGACTCACCTGTCTCTAGACAAAACATCAGGAAGAGTGCAGCTAGCATAACAGACAACTTTCAGAAATAACCAATCCCCTACATCTAAACAACATGGAGAAACAAACAAACAACAACAAAAAAGAAACAAACAACAACAAAAAAAACATTAACCTAAATCCCTCATATGCAAGCAAAACCTGAGTGGGAAGCGTGAGCTTCACCCCACTGTAACAAGGCATCCCAATATCCCTGAAGTGATCTCAAAGAAGGTCAGTTTGGAAGCCAGGATATCATTATTGCGCTATCCCTCTCTCCACTGGCACAATGTCAGAAGAGGTATGGGGGAGAGTCAGAGCTTTGACACAGCTTGTCCCACATGGTGTCAGTGTAAACTAAGTTAAACTCACAGCTGCCCATCAATAAGGAAGACAGTAGCTTGTTGCCTGTCAAATAACTTACAGTGGAGAACCCGAACTTGTACTTTCACCTATCAGTAACGAAGCAGAACATTCCCCATTTCCATTCTAACCAGTGTCAGAAAATGTCAGCTGAAACAGGAGATTAAGATTCAGGGTCACATGACAGTGTATAAAAACATCCATATTTCAAAAGAAAGTATTAATCATACCAATAATCAAGATCTCAACCTAAATTAAGAAAGTCACCCAATAGATACCAACACCAAAATGGTAGAATTATCTGACAAGATTTTGAAGAAGCCATGATAAAGAAGCTTCAGTGAGCAATTATGAGCATGATTGAAACAAGTGAAAAAAAACTGGAAGTGTTAGGAAAGAAATAGAAAGTCTTTACAAACAAAGAAGATATAACAAATGAAAGAACTGAAAATACAATAAATTCAGATTATGGGCTCAATAGTAACAAAATGGAGAAGACAAGAAAAAAAGTCAGTGGTTGAAAAAAAAAGAACAATAATTATTACTGAATCTGTGCAACATTCTTTTTTTCAGAAAATGCCCTGAAAAATTAAAGAGGCATTTATAACATAAAATCTAATTTTTTAACATTGGAAAACAGAAAGGGTAGAAGAATGAGTGGGGCGAAAATTATATTCTAAGAAATACTGGTGAAAAATTTCCCAAATTTGGCAAGATACATAAATAAAAGTACAGATTCAAGAACCAGACCAAGGTCTACCAGAATAACCTCAAAGAAATCCATGCCAATACACTTCATAATCAAGCTTGTATAAACTATAATAAAACTATTTTGAAAGCAGCCAGGTTTAAGTGATACCAGAGAAAAAATTAGAAGGCAGGAGGTTTGTTACCCAAAACCATGAGTTCAGATGGAAGTGGCAAAATATTTTTCAGATGTTGAAAGAAGAGAATTTTTAACTCAAAATCCTATGTAATAGTATCCACTTACCCACGGTTTGGCTTTCTGTGGCTTTGATTGCCTGTGGTCAGTCATGGTTCAAAAATGGTAAATGGAAATTCCATTAAAATCATTAATAAGTTCTAAATTGTGTGCCATTCTTAGTAGTGTGATAAAATCTTATGCTGTCATGCTCTGTCCTGCCTGGATATACTAACTTGATAAAATTTCATATCCTCAGAAATATTAGGATTTTGAACCAGATGATTCTTATTGCAGAGGGCTTTCTTGTGCCTTGAAGGAAGTTTTGGAGCATCCCTGGTCTCTATTCTCTAGTTGCCTGTAGTTGCCCTACTCCAATCAAAGCAATTTCCATCAGAATAACTCAAGATATTGCAGAATGTTCTGTGGATGGTAGAGGGTAATAGCTCCCATAAAGACCACTGATTAGACATTAAATAATATATTGACATCCCACTTTGAAAATTAAATATTCAAATTACCTACAAACACGATTACCTCTCCTTTCCTTTAAGTGATTGAATTTTATACTTTTCATATGCTTTTTGAGTTATCTTTCAATTTTTAATAGTATCCATGAGACTTCATCTTTTAATCTATTCATTTATAAAAACCTATTTATAGATTACTCATCATGTGTGACCCTCATGTTCCCCTCAACTTAATATTTCTTCTTGTCTACTACTTTAAAAAATCTCTTAAGTATGCATTTACTTTTGAATTATCAAGATAGGTCATAGTTACACTGTATTCCATAAAGTTATGAAAAATATTATAGCAACGTTGCAAAAACACATAACTAAAGAGGCAAGGCCATCAACAGAAATAAATGAGAACTCATGTCATATAATTGGAGATAATAGTAAACTGGATAGTGCATGACTGATACTGTTTTTCATAGAGGTTATATTAACTTACACTTTCTCCAAGAGTGAATAAGTGTTTTCTTTTCACTCCATCCTCACCAGCATCTATCATTTTTTACTGTTGAATAAATGTCACTCTGACTGGTGTAAGATGGTATCTCATTGTAGTTTTAGTTATTTTCAAATGATTAGTGATGTTGAATTTTTTATCATTTTCTTGGCCATTTTTATGTCTTCTTTTGAAAATGTCTGTTCATATCCTTTGCCCACTACTTTTTTAATCTTAATAAATATTTTATATTTAATCGTTGTGGGTAGATAGTAGGTGTACATATTTACGAGGTACATGAGACTTTTCCTACAGGCACAAGATGCTTAATAGTCACATCAGGGTAGATAAAATATCCATCACTTCGAGCATGTATCCTTTCTTTGTGTTACAAAATATCCAATTCTACTCTTTTAGTTATTTTTAAACGTATGCTAACTTATTGTTGACTATAGTCACCCTGATGTGCTATGAAATACTAGATCTTGGTCATTCTATTTTTTGTACTCCTTACCATCCACACTTATCCTCAACTACCCTTCCCAGCCTCTGGTAACCATCATTCTATTCTCTATCCCCATGAGTTCAATTGTTTTACTTTATAACTCCCCACCATAAGTGAGAACAAATGAAGTTGATCGTTCTATGCTTGGCTTGTTTCAATTAAAATAATGACCTCCAGTTCCCTTCATGTTGTCCTGCAACATGACAGGATCTCAATTCTTTTTTTATGGCTGAATAGTACTCCATTGTGTATATGTACTATGTTTTATTTATGCGTGGTCTGTTGGTGGACACTTAAATTGCTTCCATCTCTGCCCACTTTTAAATGAATGTATTTTTATCTTGAGTTGTTTCGGATCCTCGTAGTCTCTGGATATTTGTCCTTTGTTGGATACATAGTTCGCAAATACATTCTACTTTATGCAGGTTTTTTGCTCAATCTATAGATTATTTTTTGATGTGCAGGAGATTTTTAGTTTAATTAAGTCCCGTTTAACCTTTTTTTTTGGATTTTTTTGAAGTCTTATCCATGAATTTTCTGCCAAGGTCAATGTCAAGAAGAATTTTTCTTTTTTTTTTTAGATTTTCTTCTCAAGAAAATAGGCACAGAAGAAACATATCATACAAAGGATTGTGCTTTTTTATACACCGACTCTTTTAAATAATGTTTTATTTTTGGCCTCTTTTATATTTTGATGATGACTTTATTTTACAAAGATTTTTCATTCAGAGACTCTAACTGCTTTCACCGAGAGAATAAGGGTTTCTTTTTCATTAAGGTAATACAAATTATATGTATTTTATCTGTAGCTTGTGATACTTTTCCATCATTAGAAGCTATTTTTATACGTATTGCCTTTCAAATTGAAAAAAAATGCTTTTTATACAGCATACCTTTATCCTAATTTGTTTTGTTTTGAATTTTAACAAAAATCCTGACTCTTTTTCAGTTTGGTCTTTTCTGTTTTTTTTTTTTTTTTTTTTTTTTAGTTCTAAATTCTCTCTTTCTTAATTTGAATATTACTGTTGGACTGAAGTTGTGTTTTGTTTTCTCAAAAAGAATAAATGAGGAGCGTATTTTTTAAATCTTTGTCTATTAAAGTCATTAAATGAACTATGCAATTTCATTAATAGAATATATGATATGAAATAATATTTCCAAGATATATTGACATCCAAATTATTACGGTACTTTTTTATTATCTTTTACCTACCAGTATTACTGATGAAAAGTCTGATATTAGTCTGATTTCTTGCCTTTGTAGCTGGCCCAATTCTATTTCTCTCTCTCTCTCTCTCTCTCTCTCTTTCTGTCTCTCGTATACACATAAAACACAATATTTTAAAATCCAACCTCATAGACACTTATTTTGTGGTGTACTTTCAAGGAGTCACTACATTTTCCTAACTTTTTGATGGTGGCGGTGGGCCATATACAGCAGCTGCCGCGGTGGGAGAGGCTAGCCGGAGCTCCACACTCCGCAGAGCAGGCGGGGGCCGGAAACAGACGATCCCAGCAGAAGCCCCACGCCCTACCGAGTTGGTGGGATGGCAGCCCACGCCCTCGCATGCAGCTGCAGCCTCTCAAAGGTGGCTCCGCACCTGGGCATCCCTGCGCTCTCAGGGGACCGGGAAGCCCCCTGTTCCCTGCAGGCTCAGAAGTGCCTGCTCCGGCTCCCTGGCATCTTCCCCCTTCCAGCACCAGCTCCTTGATGGAGCAAAACTGTGGATGTGTCCTGATAGCCGAGCCTGGACACTGTCACAACCTGGCCGAGTGTATGTGTTCTCAGGGCGTCACTGACATGCCAGCCGCCTGCTGCTTCGACTCCCTCTAGAAACTGCTTCTGAGGCCGAAACTTTGGGCACCGAAGGGCATGGGAGGTAGATGACTGGGCTGAGGGCAGCTCGGCGCAAGCCGGCATGTGACCCTTGGCATGGACAGCCTGGGTGCAGTGGACAGCATGTTGATGACAGCAGGAGGCAGACAGGTTCCTAGGCAAGAAGGTGTGGGTCCCCAGTGAGGCCGAATCTTCAAGCCAGGGATGGCCTGAACCTGGAAGGCCAGCCTCCTAGTTCTGGTCACGACTCAAATTGAGAACAATCTTGATGCCTTTCAGCCAATCAAGTGGTGCTTTTTCCGGGACCACCCATGGCCCAGTCAGCACACACTTCCTCCATTCTGAGCCCATAAAATATCCCTGGGCTCCGCGAGACTCACACTCACTGGGACAACCTGCCTGTGGGTAGGAGCTGCCCATTTCGGGTCCCTCTTCTGCTGAGAGTGGTTCTGTCACTCAGTGAAGCTCCTCTTCTCCTTGTTCACTCTCCAATTGTCCATGTAACCTCATTCTTCCTGGAAAAGATGGTAAGAACTTAGAACCTGCAGAATGGCGGGAACAAAAGTAGCTGTAACACTTTCCGGGATGGCTCACCAAGTTGTGGCGTGGGCGGGGGGGCGGGGGGAATACTCTCCCAGACTGGAGGAATGAAGTGTGTCGACCTTTCTTGGGGCCCAGACCTCAGGATTCCTCAAGCCAGAGCTGTAACACTATAGCCCTCTCGCCCTCTGAGTCGCCCCACGTGATGGGAAGCAGTGGTGGGGCCAGGCCAGGCCAGGAGCCATGGACCACAGCAGAGTGGCATGGCTGAAAGAGCTAGGACCACAGCAGAGTGGCATAGCTGAAAGAGCTAGGACCACAGCAGAGTGGCATGACTGAAAGAGCTAGGACCACAGCAGAGTGGCATGGCTGAAAGAGCTATAACATGAATGGGCTGAAACACAGCCCCCTGAAATATGCGCCGCCCACCGTGATGCAGGAGATGAGACTGAGAGAAGAGCTGTGGCACTTCTGGGATCCCAGACCTCAAGGTTCCCTGAGTCAGGGCTGTGCCATACTGTCACACCCTCTTTGGGGCTCTGCGACTCCTGGCATCTCCAAGCTATCCAGCCACCACCACATTCTCCTCGTCCAGACGCTGGTGCCTGCAGCAGAAGTCCAGTGCAGTACGCCTGGTCCAGGCACAGCCTTGCAAGCAGCCGGTGCCTGTGCCGGCGCCTGGAGATGGCCGCCCCACAGCCGCCGGCACACCTGGCTGTGCGCAGTGGCCGGAGCCCTCGCTTGCTCGCTCACACATCCTTCGCTGCTCCACATCTGGCTCGCCTTTGGCGGGCATGGGATTCACACATCTCATGAAATTTTGTGAGGTTGGTAGGGTGAGCCAATGCAGGCTGCCGGGCCAAGTGAGCCGAATGAGCCCAGCGGGCAGTAGCAAAACTCAAACAGAGGCGCCGCTGGCAACAAAGGTGTCTGGCTGGTGAAGCAACACCTGAAGGAGCCTGTAACACTGTGAATACTTCTAATATATGATTCGTCTGGAAATTTCAGGTTCTACATTTTCTCTCTTCTCTCAGAATCTCTTGTCAAATATTGGGCCATTTGGGTTGATACACTTTTATCTATTTGTAATTCACCATAACTGCAGTGTTATACTTGATGTAAGTCTCCAAAAGATTAAACGTCATCTTACTGATTGCTTAATCAAGAGACCCATTTTCTGATCAATGTTGTGATTAAAATCATTGATGCTATTAATGACAGAAAAGGTTGTTGCCTGTATTTATACATTTATTTGGAAATTGTGTATTTTGTTTAGGGCATATTCTTTATGTTCTTTAGGAATGCATAGTGATGACACTAGCCGTTATATATTTTTATATATTTTCTGCTAACTGTTCCTCGATGATGAAGTGTTATTCTCATTTATACTGATTTTTTATATGCTGGTATCCTTGGTTATTATTCATATTAAAATGTATAATAGATTGATTGTGTTTCTAGAAATAATTTATGGTATTCCTCTCTTATGTGTTTGCATATGTAATCAAATAGATGTATGTGTGTGTGTGTGTGTGTGTGTGTGTGTGTGTGTGTGTGTGTACGTATCTATTTGATAATCTGTTTCACTGACAGGTCTTTCCCTAAAAAGAAAGAAAAAATGACTTGTGTAAATATTGCCACTAGGCTGTCTTTGCTTAATGGGAAGGAAAAACTTATTTTTGGAAACAAACAAGAACAATCTAACCCTGGAACACCAGGATTCACAACTGAATCCCTAATTGACTCCAGGCAATTAATTCAGATCCTCTATTGGTTAGCCCTCAGATTTTTACTGGGGTTAATCTTTATGATACTGTCTGTATTGAGATGAAACAATTCAAGAGCTGAATGGTAGAGTGCTTTCATAACTATCCCTGTAATTAATGAGCTTGTTTTCAGCCTGAGTTTCACATGCTCTTCATGCTGATATTATGGTTGGAAAAACCCCAGTGGTCTGGCTGGAAAATTGACTCCCACTATCAATGCAGTCTGATATTGAACCTGTATTGGAACAATGCTAAACTCTTTCATCCTCTGACATCTCTTTTTATATATATATATATAATCTCAGCTTTGGTGGGTTTGTTTCCTTTCATGTCACTTTATTTTCATATTAATAAGATCTGTTGAAGAAGGAGGGAGAAAAATACAAATGCCTATTTCACCATCTTGCTGATGAATCAAATAAATATATACTGAGTACTGAGTTTTCAAAAGCTTCACACTGATATCTGTAAATGTAATATTGTCTCCTGCTTTTCAGAAAAAAAAAACAGTTACTACAAGATTGGCCAGAATCTGTAATATTTTTTAAAACTGGATTATTTTTAATTATATTGGACATACAATAATTTGTATTTTTAAATCAAAGTCTGATCTAAAATTGTCTAATCTTTTTCTTAATGTACTTAGTAAATGCCAATCAATGATGATCACAAAAAAAGAAATTCACTAATATGACAGCAACATTAAGACATATATATGTATATGTGACTATACATACTCAAGTAAGAGCAATATTGGACATGACTAATGGATACGGTAAGGTTGGTTCACGCATCTCATGATGTTTTGTGAAACTATTAAGGAAAGTGCACTTGACATACCATATCATTGGGTTAATTACATTCTGTCATGCTTCAAGTTTATTCATTATAATTTAAGACATACACAATTTTTTAAGAGTATATTATAACTCACCTTTATCGTGTATAAGTGCTGCGTCATTTTCTGCTTACCATTTTTTTTATCATGTGCTATCATACTTATTTGATGGTCATTCTAAATTCTCAGTGAAGGGACAAATTGCATATCTCTAACATTACATAATATCAAGTTTTTAACAGTATTTATCCTGATATGTATTTGACATTGAGAAATTATCTTCCATTATTAGCTGGGTAGTTAATGAACAGTATTGACTTTTTATTTCTGATTTTCTAATTAAGAAGAAAGCACAGAATACATTCTTAAGATCAAATTTAATCATTTCCTGCTGGAGGCTTTATTTCTTTTATGTCTTTGTGATTCACTGTGATGTTTTACTTTATTCTCACTCCTAGCCCATAAGATTTTGTCTGCTATTATGTTTACCTTTTGTTGGACAGCAAAATAAAATAAATTATGATGATCCTAAAAATTCAACAAAATGAATGTTTTGACTATTCAGTTTCAAAAATTTGGTAAGTGCAAAAATCAATGCATGATTTAGGAATATAATGTGATATAATTTCTAAACAGATTTTTCAAAATAAATAGTCCAATTAATGCAGGGCTGTGTCTCTTAAGAGTCCTTATCTTAATTTTAATCTTCATGGTACTTTCCCAAATTATATTCCTGGTAAGGAAAGGGATAGCAGCTAGTCTGTAACCTTGGGGGAACACAAAAATAAGAATCAGTAAAATGATTCTGTAAAAATACTCATGAAACATTTGATGTCCTCCTTATGATGTCTTTTAACAGAAGAAACACATTCTGTCCGTGTTGCTTATGGTCCAAAATTTGAAATTTATGTTATATGGCTGATGACTACTGAAGAATGTCAGATACAGCATTATTGGACAAAAAAAGTGGAGATATTTTCTGACTGAAATAGGTCCCTTTTTGAAGGCGATGCTTCTTTGTGTATCACTTAGATACATCGTATGCTGGATCTCAGTCTGGGTGCACTCTAAATCAGCTAAGATGAACCCAAGAGCTGTCTCAAACTTTATGTTTCACCTGTGTCTTTTGATTTATTGGTAAAATGTAATAATGACTAAGATCTCCAATTGCCGTGAGTCTGATTTGATGACCCAGCTACAGGTGTGTTATGTCAGTGTCATTAATCTATTTTCAAAAAGTGGTTCCTTAGTAAGAAAATTACAAATGTGGTTTTGTATTGAAAAAGCAAGAAATTGATCTCCATAATTACTACAAGATAGGATTCCTTTTGTCAATATCTAGTGCTGTTTGTATTTGAAATTCAACAAGGCAAAGACCCTGCGAGGTTTGAAGGAGAATAACTTGTTCAATACTGTGTATGTTGACAATGTCCCTTGTAGATCAATTACATTTAAGACTTTATTTAGAATTTGTAAAATCTCTGAATTCACTACAGTTGTTCTTCAAATCCGTAAGTTTAGTTATTAATCTGAAATTTCCTGTAGAAATCAGGTTGCAGAACTTTGTGAAAATGTGTACAAGAAACCCATGGGGTTAATACCTTCAACAAACAGGAGAAAAATATTTTCATTTTTTAACATAAAGCGTTGTGCTTGTAGAAATTTGAATTATATCATATATAGATGTAGAATTGCCCTGCTAATATCCAAGAACATATAACTTCAATATTTAATATTATATTAATATTTTAACATAGATACCGCATAATCAAATAGACATTAGAGTGTAAAGATTTCAGAAATTTCGATTCTGTGTGTTAGAGTAGGTAATGTTTTGTTATAATCTTCATATAATACAGTGGGAGAAAACAGGGAAAACTTATACAATAGAATATAGTGTAGTGTAAGAATCAACATCATGAAGAAAAACCATGAAAACACATTAACATTTTCAATACCTTAATTTATCTTTTAGGAAAAATTACTTAGTTATAGTAGTATAACTCTATACCATATACTATATAGTATAGTATAGTGTAGTGTAAATTCATTGTAATTTTTTTAAGAAATGAGAAAAAAGGTTATACCATTTAAGTGGTACACCAAAGACCTCGCAGGGTCTTTTCCTTGTTGAATTTAAAATACAAAAAGTACTAGATATTGACAAAAGGAATCTTATCTTGTAATTATGGAGATCAATTTCTTGTTTTTCAATACAAAATCACATTTGTAATTTTCTTACTAAGGAACCACTTTTTGAAAATAGTATATATTAGTATATACCATATATTATATATAGTATATATATAGTATAGTATATAACTATGTCTAATACATATAGTATATACAATTATATATACTATATATATAATACATAACTATATAGTATAGATCATGCATCATTTAACATTTCAGAAGAAAGATTGTTTTGTGGCATCCTAAAAGTAACAAGACAATTTATATTTCTTTGCATATTTAGATGGATGACTATGGCATGAGGATGTAATATTACAGTGTTCTTAACTTGTTTGTTTATGAAAGCAGATGCACTCTAGACAAATTCAATGATGCTGTTACAAAAAGGAAAAATCCATTTATAAGTGCATAAATGGTATATCACTTAAATGGTATAACCTTTTTTCTCTTTTTTTAAAAAAATTACAATGAATTTACTGTGTCAGTTGGTTTTTTGTCTGGTTACAGAAAAAAAGCGGTAGGTCTTATAGCTAGAACAGCTCTTATCACTAAGTGCTAACAGCATAATTCATTCCAAAAAAGTAGTTCTACTTAATGGACATTAGTTACCCTGAGTATGTGTAGATTAATTGGAAGTGATATTTGAATTTTTCACATGGTTGTGTTATAATAGGTTACCCTTAGTTTGAAGTAGCAGTCTTCAATATTGTAAAAAACAATATTCTTGAAACTTATTTTCCCTGAATAATTATAGTATGCCCTTTGAAAATATATACAGATAAAGCAAATGAAGATATACATTGAATAGTCTTACCTATTACATATGCTTTAAAAAATCAGATGGAATTTTAAGCTAGCAAAATTTGGAGGAGGTGGATAAGTTATAAATTGGCATGAATCACTTTACTGGCAAATGATTCTGAAACTCTTTTGATTACCGATCATAAAACTTTTAAAGTGTCTATTTATTTGTTCATTTCTAGCCCACTTGTTTTCTTTTTCAGGGATTGTAGATCATTAAGAAAAAAATGTGCATAATGTGTAATTTTTCTTAATTGCCTTAAATACTGTTCAGACAAAGGCTTATTTTCCGAATTCCATAGAAATAATATTCTTGATTACAGTCTTGTTTTCAGTTAAGGGTTTAAATTGCCTTGGACTTTCAATTTTTATACTAATATAACTCGTATTAGACATAGTGTATTTTTTACTCCTGAAGAAGAATTAGAAGTTATTTTTGATAAATGGAAAACTGAGGAAATATCTGAACTGTTAGGTCGAGAGTATTATGATCAATATATACTTCAGAGATAAGGGGAATTATACAAATGGCATAAAGTACTTACAAGTAGGTATTTAATTTGTTTCTGCAGAAATAATCAAATTTATCAGTACTGAACCTTTGATGTACATGCCATTTTGGCTTTAGAACAGAGCAAATCATATTTGACTTTCTGTCTCTTTTACGCTATGCAAACCCAAGATAAACTTGTACAATGAGAAGACAAATTTTATTTTACCTATGACTTGGCTTCTATCTGCCTTTGTCTCAGTGATCCTGAGAAACTGTGTGTGTGTGTGTGTGTGTGTCCTGAGCATATTATAGCTGAATTTTCAGAAACAGTTTGCTTAAACTGTCTCAGAGTTATGATTATATTCTCATCATGGTATTTAGATTGATAGACACATGGGGAGTACAGACTATGAAAATCTGAACTGTTTTATTGTTTGTTTGTTTGAGACGGAGTCTCGCTCTGTCGCCCAGGCTGGAGTGCAGCGGCGATATCTTACCTCACGGCAAGCTCCGCCTCCCGGGTTCACGCCATTCTCCTGCCTCAGCCTCCGGAGTAGCTGGGACTACAGGCGCTCGCCACCATGTCCGGCTAATTTTTTGTATTTTTCAGCAGAGACGGGGTTTCACTGTGTTAGCCAGTATGGTCTTGATCTCCTGACCTCGTGATCCTCCCGTCTTGGCCTCCCAAAGTGCTGGGATTACATGTGTCAGCCACGGCGCCCAACCTGACCTGCTTCTTTGTGGATCATAACAAAATCTCTAAGATATAACTGGCAATTTTTGAAAAAAAATGCTTCTTCTCAGAGTGGTTTCAAGGCAACTTTGCAAAATTATATTTTTTTGGTGTTGATTTGCTTTGAATTTTTGCTATGCCAATTAATCAATACAAAATTATTGATTCCTGAATTATTGATTAAATATTCCTGTAGAATGAATTATTTCTGGCAGCCTGTAGAAGGAAACACAGCCCTGCCCAGACTTTGATTAGTCCAATGAAACCTCCATCAAATTTCTGACCTAAGAACTGTAATGTAATAAATTTATGTTATTTTAACTTACCAAATTTGTGGGAACTTGTTATGGTAGCAATGGAAAACTAATACAGTATGAAATTAAAAATAGTAATTCTAATTTAAAGATAATTTGTCCAGCCTACATTGCCTAGTTGACAAACCGATGTGAAATTTCAACACTTATTGGTCTTATACATTTCAGTAAGTCAAGAAAAACAACCTGTGACATAAAATAACAAAAGTTAAAGTAGAAAATTTTTAACGTTTCTTTAGAATTTAGAACAAACTACTTTATGAACGCTTGCCACTTTCTTTCTACTTTTCTTCCTTTTTCTCTTTTTCCAACTTTTTCTGTTGTTTCCGAGCAATTTTTGAAAATAAAAGTTCAAAATGTAAAGGATCTATTTTATACTTGATTTTCAGAAATATTTGCTAATGTACTCAAAGAATCTCTATCTGTTCTAATTATTATTTACACCTATATTACCTCTTTCATTCACTATTGACTTCTTAATATTTTATTACTGTATGCATTTTAGAGAAGGATTTGCTGTTGAAAGACTCCTTAATTTTTTAAATGTAATATCAACAAACGATATTTGGAAAACAACCCAGAAAAATGACTATATTTTACTCTGGAGATATTATCAAGATGGTTTAATTTGATATATGTATAATAATTTGATATATGTATAATATTTAATTTAATATATGTTTATTTAATTTCACATATACAATAATTTGTATGTTTAAATCAAAGTCTGATCTAAAATTGTCTAATCATTGTCTTAATATACTCAATAAATTCAAATCAATGATGATCACAAAAAGAAACTGGCAAATATGACAGCAAAATTAAGACATATATATTCACATGCACATATAGATATACACACACATTCAAGTGACAGCAATATTGGAAATGACAAATGAATATGGTAAGGTCGATTCACACATCTTATGAAGTTTTTTGAAACTAGCTATTAAGGAAAGTGCATTTGACATACCGTATCATTGCATTAACTACATTCTGTCATTCTTCAAGTCTATTCATTATAATTTAGGAAGATACACACAATTCATTTTAAGAGTATATTACAACTCACCTTTATTGTGTATAAATTCTGCGTCATTTTCTTTTTACCATTTTTTATCACGTGCTATCATACTTACTTGATGGTCATTCTAAGTTCTCAGTGAAGGGATGAATCGCATATCTGTAACATTAGTTATTATCAAGTTTTTAATAGTGTTTAACTTACCTCGATGTGTATATGACCTTGAGAAACTATCTTGCATTATTAGCTAGGTAGTTAATGAACAGTACTGACTTTTTATTTCTGATTTTCGAATTCAGAAGAAAGTACAGGCCAGGTGTGGTGGCTCATGCTTGTAATCCCAGCACTTTGGGAGGCCGAGGCAGTGGATCACATGAGGTCAAGAGTTCAAGAACAGCCCGCCCAACATGGTTAAACCCCTTCTCTACTAAAATACGAAAATTAGCCAGGTGTGCTGGCAGGCACCTGTAGTCCCAGCTACTTGGCAGGCTTAGGAAGGAGAATAGCTTCAACCTGGAAGGAGGCAGTTGCAGTGAACAGAAATCTCACCACTGCACTCCAGCCTGGGTGACAGAGTGAGACTCCATCTCAAGAAACAAAAAAGAAGGAAAGAAGGAGAAGAAGGAGAAGGGGAAGGGGAACGGGAAGTGGAAGGGGAAGGGGAAGGGGAAGGAGAAGGAGAAGGACAAAGAGAAGGAGAAGGAGAACAAGAAGAAGAAGAAACATTTTTAAGATCAAATTGGATAATTTCCTATTGGAGGCTTTATTTCTTTTACTTCTTTTTGATTCACTGTGATGTTTTACTTGATTCTCCACCCTAGCCATAAGATTGTATCTGATATTATGCTTACCTTTTGCTGGATAGCAAAATTAAATAAATTATAATGATCCTAAAATTTAACAAAATGAATGCTTTGACTCTTCATTTTCAAAAATTTGGTAAGTGCAAAATCAATACATGATTTAGTAACATAATGAAACACTTTTTCTAGACAGATTTTTAAAATAAACAGTCCAGTTAATGCAGGGCTGTATCTCTCAAGAATCTTTATCTTAATTTAATTTTTATGATACTTTTCTGAATTATTTTCCTGGTAAGGAAATGGCTAGCAGTTATTCTGTAACCTTGGAGAACATGAAAAAAATCAGTAAAATGATTCTGTGAATGTGTTCAGTAAGGAATTTGATGTTCTCCTTATAATGTCTTTTAACAGAAAAGCCCATTCTGTCTGGGTTGCTTATGGTCCAAAATTTGAAGGCTAGTGACTACCAAAGAATGTCAGATACAGCATTATTGGACAAAAAGGTGGAGATATATATTGTAATATATGCATATAATAATATATTACTAACTTTCAGGAACATTTCTAAGTTCATTAATATATCCGTTTCTTTTAAAACTAATAAATGACATTTCATTACTCTACTCAAAATTAATAATAAATAATTATTAAATAATAATTTCAATGTAGTGTCAAGTTCCAAAAGCTTTTGCAATGGGGCCAACCATATATGTGTGTGTTTGTATGTGTGTGTGTGTATATATATATATATATATATATATATACACACATATCTGCGTATATGTACATTTAATATATAAATTAATATATATATGATGAACAGTAGCAGAACTACTGAGAAGCCAATGAAGCATAACATTCATGAATCTTACTCGTATTGGCTTCTTTCAAGCACAGGGGGAGATCTTAATAATATAGTCACAAGATATTACAAAATTTACAAAATTATGTATTTTCACAGCAGTCAAAATTTATTTCTCTTTTCTCCTTTCTTCTTTTCATACCCTTCCCTATCTCAGTGGTTCAGTTATAATTATTGCTGCCATCATAGTAATCTGAACATAACATATTACCTTATAACAACTATTTAAATGTCTCTCTTAAAATTAGAAATACCTTCCTTTATTGTGTCTCTGTTTATATTAACAATTTATATTTATTGTTATATATTTAGAAATATTGTTTCATCAGTGAATTACTATAAGCTACTAAAGTTTATAATCTTTTTAATTTCAGATAAAACCAAAATACTTCTAAAATTGGAAATTATGATTTCTAATTTCCAATACCAACAGCCCTATAACAAAATAACATGATGAAAAACAAGCATAAGAATTCTCAATTTCTTTTTCATTCTGATCCTCCAAAAGAAATGAAATTGCAGTTATATAAACAGATCTTTGATCACCACAGTAACCAGAGTCTAAGAGTTTTTCAGAAGCTTGTCAGGATCACAACCCACACACACATATTAGAAAAAATAAAAAACTAAAAACTGCTGTAAGATTTAATGTAATTTATACAGAATCTATTAGTGGGCTTTATGATGTTAAAGTAGTCAATATATTTGTCGTCCTTGATGTATCTTTTTTTACCAACTATTAAATTTAACCAACACCTAATGAGCAACTATTTTATTTTACAGGCCACTATGCCAAGCAAACCAATGGATTAGGTAGATAGATAGATAGAAAGATAATAGAGAGATTATAGGCCTCTCTAAAATTATTTTACAATCTAACGAGTTAATAAATACACTTAAATTAAAAAAAGAAAAATATAACATACCTCTTAAGATATAGGAATTATGGAACAATCATAACATTTGAAATATTTATTATTGCATATATTTATCAGGTACAATGTGCTGTTTTGATATCTGTATACATTGTGGAATGCTGAACTCAGGATAATTAATATGATTATCTCTTCCCTTAATTAACTTTTTTGTTTTGAGAACATTTAAAATCTATTCTCTTAGTAGTTTTCAAGTATATAATTATTATTAACTATAGTTACTGTACTATAAAATAAATCTCTAGAACTATAGACAAAGACTATTTTATATATATCCAATTATTGATAAAAAGATGCATGTTTTACACAATTAGATAGATGATAGATAGATGATAGATAGATAGATAGATAGATAGATAGATAGATAGATAGATATGAATAAAACAAATAGCCTAGACTATGTTACCTTGGGCAAATTATTTAAATTCTCTCTCACCCATTTGTTAAAAGTAGATTGCAATAGCCACGTTAGTTTTGTTGCATGAATAAACAATACATGCAAAGTAATCACAGACATTGCCATATTGATATTGTTGGTTTGAACATCATTGTTATCATTATTACAACCAATAAAAATGCATGAGGATAACTTAGTGGTGGTAAGATCACAGTTCCCAGGTGAGTCAGTAAAGCCTTCCATGTTTACGTGAACTAAAAATGAATGTGATCACTGCAGGAACTTAAGAACGACTAACTGTTACGAAAGAAGTCAAAGGAATTGAATGGAAGATATGTTTCTACAGAAAGTACATTCTGATTTTACCAATAGTTTGTAGTATATTGAAGATTTGTGCATTTCTGTGTGTATACATGATTTGGGGAGGCTGAGAGGGAGGAGTGCAAGTTGCCCTGTCACTTATAAATAATGGGGATGACTTTTCAAATTTTAGAGTTAAAAAAAATCACTAAATGGAGATGATAGAGACTAGAAAGGATGAAACGTGTGTTCATGATTGAGCAGGTAATTAAGTCTGTCTGTGGGGAAAATGTAGGCGGTAGAGAGGCCTAAGGCCTAAGTAAGGTCCAGGATATTATGAAATTACTTAGAGTGGTCTCATGAATACTGTTTGGTCCTCCAAACATCGAAACACCTTTCGTATATTAGAAATCTCCTCTTTAATGAATAGCAAAAGCCAATGTTGTGATATTGCAAAGGAAAATGAACTATTGCGATGTATCAGACTGTTCTAGAGAGCATTTCCCTAAGAATTTACAGGCTATTAGTAATTCATAATGCACTACAATTCTTACATTCTATGAAGTTAAATGATGAAATACCAAATTCATGTCTCACATTATACATCCTTGAATTTAGTGTCCATTCATGTTTCTAGCACATTGTCCTTCATCTAGAAGATATTCATGAACTAAGTATGGTGTTAGTAAGCGTTGAATGCATGATAAGACAACACATTAATTTATACCTGCATGCATTAAGAAATGTGTTGAACAGAGGTTTAGGTAGCTAATACAACAAGTAAGTGAAGTACCTTTTTTCCAGAAACAAATTTCAACTGGGAAAGAATTATTACAGGGTTCATCTGTAGTGTTCACGAATCAAGAGTGGAGCAAAATAAATTAATAAAAATATTTTATTGGAAAGCACTTAGATCCTTGATGTAATCTGTGAGGTCAAAGAAGTTCATCTATATGCATTTTATTGCTTGGCTAGATATGTTACCTATACTTGAGAAAAAATAATACATTTTAGGATTTAAATTGTTACTTTTAACTGTTTTTGTTAATTAAAATTTAAATGTATGTAATTCAAATTCATTAACAAGTTATTATAATGTAATCTTTCAATATTCCTCTGCATTCAAGTTTATTATGTGTTTTATTACAAAAAGATGTGATTTTCTTCTAGAATGTTAACTTGCAAAATTTTTATAGTTTTTGTTATCATCCTCACATGATGAAAGTTTTAACTAATTTTGACTGCCTTTAAATCTTTTATTTTACATGTTAAAATATGTCAGTTTTTATTAACATATGAGTGATTCGTATTGATAAGAATAATCTAAAATGTTTCTGGGAAGAATAATCTTTATTTTTCTTCCAAATGCTTAACCAGATTATCACATTTATTTTATTAACAAAAAATACACAATACATTTTCTAATGGCAGCAATATTTTATGTGTATATTGTCGTAGATAAGATGTATAGTGAAGTATATATGTATATAGTTATCATCAAATATATGTTGTAATATGTGTATATAATAATATATAACTAAGTCTTAGGAACTTTAAGATCAGTAATATATTTGTTTATTTTAAAACTAATAAATGACATTTCATTACTGTACTCAAAATCGATAATAAATAATTATTAAATAATAATTTCAATGTAGTGACAAGTTCCAAACGCTTTTTAAATAGGGCCAACCAGCCACCACTTTATGGGAATTATATGTATTACTTCTTCTAATTCTCAAACAGTTCCATGAACTATATTCTTCTTATTGTCTGAATTTAGAGAATAGGATGTTAAGAATTGGATAGGTGAGATAATTTACATCAGTTAACAGGCCTACTACATGTTGGAGCCAGTACATAAATCCGGGCATTGTGACTATAAAGCTAGCTTATTTTTTTCACTGGTTTATTTTGTCTTTATTTTTAAAAACAATACTTCATTTTTTATTCCTTTTAACTGTCATGGAAATGACAGAATTATTTATTTCTTACACTTTTGAGGAAATTTGGGAATTTTTCACTTTGTCACCCTCGTATTTCATGCTTACTAACCCCCCTTGTTCACAATGTTGTTGGTGTTTCTTTTTTGGTAGTATCTGTAATTACTTTTCCAGACCATATAATTGGAACTTCTGCTATAAGATGTTTGCAGACTTTATAATAGGTAAATGTAAACTTCCGAAAAGCTATGTTTCCCTAGAACCAACATAGTTATGGAACATTGGCATGGCAACCTCTTCATCAACAGAGTAAAAGGATTTTACAGTAGTAGATCTTTCAGTATCAGCATCGTCCCTGGGTTCAGCAATGTGGTTGGCACTAATTGTCACTTGAGATGGGAATTTGCCACTGTGTGTTATACCATGTAGTGAGCCAAGGAACGTGTAAGGCACTTGGCTAGTGTGGTAGCTTGAATTATTGATCTCAATTCTTCACTGCCCTGTGGTGACAGTATTATGCATCCATATGAACCCCTTGACATTGGCGTTGGTCTTGTGACTTGCTTTAGCCAATTAGATACTTTAGATGTGAAGTGAGCAGAAACTTGAAATATCCTTGTGCAGTTGAACTTGTCCTGAATTTTGACTGTGGAAAAATGTGCTTCAGTTAGCTGCTGAGAATGTGAACATGTGGTACCAGACTCAACCTACAACTTGGAACCAAGACCAGTGGAGCCTTCCTTATTAGAGCAGCCAAGGAACTAGCTGACCCAGATACAATTCAGAATCATTCATCGGATTTAGTAATGTCTTTCTTCAGTCTCCTTCAATTTGGAACCATTCTTCAGCCTTCATGACCTTGACATTTTTGCAGAGTACATGTCATTTACTGTGTAGAATATACTTCAATTAGTCCTTTTTGTTTACATTCTGGTTATGCACCTTTGGTTAAAAACAATAAAATAAAAGTAAACCCACAGAGATGTGCTTATGTCCTGGAATGTGATGAGTCTGTTCAACACAGTACAGTTGGCCCTCACTGTCACTGGGTTCTGCATTCCTGAATTCAACCAAAAACCGATTAAAAATATTTGGGGAATAAAAAGTGTCTGCAGACTTTGTTTTCTTTGCCATTATTCCCTAAACATAAAAGTATAACAACTATTTACACAGTATTTACATTGTATTAGGTATTATACGTAATCTAGAGATTATTTAGTATTTTGGGAGGATGTGTGCAGCTTATATGCAAATATGACACCATTTTTTATATTGGGCTTGAGCATCAGTATATTTTTGTATCAGCAGAAAGTCCTGTAACTAATTCATTACAGATCTCAAGTGACAACAGTAGTGGCATAAGTAGTCCTGGATTTAAGGCCCCCAAATCTGTGTGTTCAATCACATAACTCATTTTTTTTAAGTCTGTAAAAGACGGAGTGTGGTGGCCCATGGCTATAATCCCACTGCTTTGAGAGGCTGAGGTGGGAGAATCACTTGAGCCCGGGACTTCAAGACCAGGCTGAGGCAGCACAGTGAGACATTGTCTTTTCAAAAAAACAAAAAAAATTACCTGGGTGTATTGGTGCACTACGAAATTCCAGCTACTCAGAGGCGGGAGGACAGCTTGAGCCCAGGAGTTAGAGGCTCCAATGAGCTATGACGGTGGCACTGCACTCCAGCCTGGGTGACAAAACCACCTCCTGTCACAAAACAAATAAATGAGTAAATAAATATAAATATAAATATTAATTTTTAAAAATCGATAAACTCCAGGGAAAGAATTTAAAAGACATAATGCACACATAATCTTCAAAAATGTTTTATATTTTTATCAGAAACTAAAAAGCAAATTTAATCAAAAGAAATATGTTAAAAATATGTTAAAGAAGTTCTCTAATTTTCTTCTGGGGGAAAAATTGAATTTCTTTTTCTTTTCATTTTTCTTTCTTTGTTTTGTTTTGTTTTGGTTCCTCCAGGTGCTATGCTCAGAGAATGGTTGTAGAGTAGACTACCTTCATGGGTATAATTTGAGGCCAATTCAGGATTTCCAGAATGAAATATTTTTTAAAAAGTACAACATAGGTGGGAATTGAACAAAGAGAACACTTGGACACAGGAAGGGGAACATCACACACCGGGGTGTGTTGTGGGGTGGGAGGAGGGGGGAGGGATAGCATTAGGAGATATACCTAATGCAAATGACGAGTTAATGAGTGCAGCACACCAACATGGTGCATTTATACATATGTAACAAAACTGCAGGTTGTGCACATGTACCCTAGAACTTTATAATAATAAAAAAGTACAACATAGCGTCTCTGCTCCATGTGATTTTGTATCTATATACCTATGTCTGTTTCATTATAAATTAAATCACTTTCCTCTCAATTTTACTATATTTGTTGACAAGAGCTGCTTAGGCTTAAAACCTGGTATGTGTCCATGAACCTTTTTGAACACACATTTGTGAAGCTCTCTTCATTTCATTTGCCCTCCTGCCATAACTGGAGATTTACAAATCCTTCTTTAGGATACTGCAGCAACCACTGCCCTACCCTCTGCCTCTAGTTCCTTAAAAACTCCCATTTACACTTAGAAAAGCTTCCACATTACTCTTTCTGAAGCAATCATGAATAAATTTTTGCTGTATAAAATTTTCTAATTTCATTTACTGTGTATCAAATATAGCCTAAACCAGGAATTTCCAGTCTTTGACTTCCCTGGGCTACATTGGAAGAAGAAAAATTGTCTTGGGCCACAAATTAAATACAATAACACTATCAATAATAGATGAGCTAAAAAATCACCAAAAAAAAAATCTCATAATGTTTTAAGAAAGTTTACAAGTTTGTGTTGGGTCACATTCAAAGCCGTCCTGGGCCGCTTGCAGCCTATGGGCCATGGGTTGGACAAAATTGACCTAAACTGTCAAGAATAAAACACAGGACATCTGTGATTGATGGCTGGATAGCAAATGTTAAAATCTAACTCTGAGGTGGAAGGGAGAAGGGAACTGATTTGTAATTACGGCTATCTCTGGGAATACATGGGAGATTGGTTTCAGAGGACCCCTACATATATGAAATGTCCATACTCAAGCCCTGCGGTCATCCTTGTGAGATTTTCTATACCACAAATATATTTTTGTTGCATTAGGTTGAGAAAAATCCACCTATAAGTGGACGTGAGTACTTCACAACCTGTTATTCAAAGGTCCACCATATTGCCCATTTCTGTACTGTAAATTCTTCCACCATGGCTGATGTAATGCTACCCACGTGACATCACTGAACACGGAGTTGAGAAAGGGTGAACACTAACTAACTTGTTAGTAGGTACAAGTTAGCCTCAGTATACTTCTGTTACCTTAACACACTTTATGTTTCTAAGCTCGATCCTCATCTATTGCTCTAAATATAAATAATCCCCTACTCAAATTAGGCAATCTTCAAAGTTGTAATGAAACATCATTCAGACTGGATTACCAACTAAAATCCTTATGCTTTTGTAACTTGGAAACAGAGTTAAAAAGTGAAACAGTAGGAGCACAACTAATTTTAAAGCTCTCATTTCAGAGATTATATGCAGTAAATGATCTTGGCATATATAACATGTAAAAAATATACAGAAATAAGGATTATTGAAAATAGCATTCTATAAGAGCTGTTATTGATATATCTGCCTAGATTTTAAGCATCTGTTTATGACTTTACCCAGAGAAATTTTTAAACTCATTTTCTTCATTCAAAAAGAATATATGTATATACTCTCCATATATTTTAATTATTAATATAATAATAACAAACTACAAATGTATCCAATTATTATAAGTTACAAACTGCAAATGTATCCAATTATTATTATAAGTTACAAACTACAAATGTATTCAATTATTATTATAAGTTAAAAAATGTTTCAAAATATGGGCTTGTAGGTGTTATACGGGAAAGTGATGCCAGTACTCTTGCTCTCTATTGCCAAAGGCAGGCCTGAGTGTAGTAGTCCCAAAGTGGCAAACATTTAAAAGTCTAATAGAAGTTTCTGATAGAATCCCCAACCTAAGCCCGTGTACCAACTGAGCTTCTATAAAGAATTTTCTCTTAAAATGTTGGTCAGGCACTTTGGGAGGCCGAGGCGGGTGGATCACGAGGTCAGGAGATCGAGACCATCCTGGCTAACACGGTGAAACCCCGTCTCTACTAAAAATACTAAAAATTAGCCGGGCGTGGTGGCGGGCGCCTGTAGTCCCAGCTACTCGGGAGGCTGAGGCAGGAGAATGGCGTGAACCCAGGAGGCGGAGCTTGCAGTGAGCCGAGATCGCGCCACTGCACTCCAGCCTGGGCGACAGAGCGAGACTCCGTCTCAAAAAAAAAAAAAAAAAAAAAAAAAAAAAAGGTTGGTCAGGCATGCAGCTCCAAAGAGTATTGTACTATTGTTCCATAGGCACAGGCACCTCAAAATATTAGACAGAGTTCAATTGATATGCATACAGCACAATTACATGTTTTAAAGAATGCCTGGAAGATGTGTTGAGCCGAGAAAAGAGTAAGACGTTTCTAATCTGCCAAGAAGTGATTACACCTGATGGAGTTCATCAAGCATTAAGAAGACATTGCAGCATGCTTAAAGTTTCTGTATCAATACATTCAATTCAAGGTCAGTCAAGTGTGGATACATAGTAATTGTATTGATTTCTCTCAGTTATATAATGAGTGTTATTTGAATGGCCAAATGATGAGTGTAATTTTTGCTTACTGTTAAACACCTCTCCTTTTGAGGCACTAGACATGTTTAAATAGGTATCTGTAGATGAATACACTTCATGGACGATTTCTTCGTATGGTAAATGTAAAATAAGATATGTTTTATTTATAGGGCAAGGGTCCTATTTTGTTCAGGGCAATATTTGAAATAGTTGTTTCTTCTACAATTTCTTAAATTCTAAAATTTCTAATAATATGTTGAGGCATTGGGGTATACTGATAAGCCTTAATTAGAAATAGAGTATGTCTAGGCCGGGCTTGGTGGCTCGCGCCTGTAATCCCAGCACTTTGGGAGGTGGGCTGATCACGAGGTCAAAAAATCGAGACCATCCTGGCCAACATGGTGAAACCCCGTCTCTACTAAAAAATACAAAAATTAGCTGAGAGTGGTAGCGTGCGCCTGTAGTCCCAGCTACTCAGGAAGCTGTGGCAGGAGAATCGCTTGAACCAGGGAGGTGGAGGTTGCAGTGAGCCGAGATGGTGCGACTGCACTCCAGCCGGGTGACAGAGTGAGACTCTGTCTCAGAAAAAAAAAAAAAAAAAAAAAAAAAAAAAAACAAGTATGTCTAATATATGTCTAATATACTGCTACTCTTATCCCTTGGGGTGGCCTAAGTTGCAACACTGACTCCTCAGCTGATCAATTACATCTGAGACCAATGTTGAGCTTCAGATAAATAAATAAACTGACGTTATTTCTAAGTGTGTTAATTCATGAACACATTAGGAAAATATTGTTCTAATCCCCCATGAGACCATTAATATGTAATTTTAGGGATTTTTCACTACAATAAATGTCGCTCTTGAGCACCCTTGTTATGTAGTGAAATAGCTATTCTTTATATACCCTCAAAGAAAATCAGAGATTTAACAGAAATTCCTCCCTCAGCCTTATCTCCTTTCTGAAATTATATTTTAATACCAGTGGGCATCACTATTAGAATATTATTCTTTCACTAATCGTGACAAGAACACACGAGAAAAACATCTCTCTCTCTCCTTACCCCTCATTACTTTACTGTCAGGAATACCCTAACTAATTGTTAATTGAAAAATGCCTAGTTATAAACCTTTCTCTTCAACTCTCTCCTGAAGCTCATTCCTGCAGAGAGGTGCATTCTGGTCGTTTCGTTTGTTTGTTTGTTTATTTTCAGACATGCATTAAGTTTTGCAAGGTAGCTTCAGACACTGGCAAAAGGACAATTTAAATTCAGAAGTGTATTATAAAAGAAGATACAATTTAGCTTTGCACAAAGTTCACATCTGCTGTTGAATATAATTTTATTGATAAAGCACACATTTTGATCACTCTCCTTCTGCATCTTATCCTTCAAACCTTAGAGGAACTCATTTAGTTACATGTCTTTAAATATCACCTATTTGCTGATGACTCCTTCATGCTTATTTATAGCCCCGTTTTATGCTCAGAGCCCTAGACTTATTATCTATCTGTAACAGGATATATAGAATAGATAATATAGTCATGATGTATCCAAAAGCAATTTTAAAAAAATCCTTTCAAGAAAATAAACAAAAGAAAAAAAAACTTTTCTTTCAAAATTCCCTATGTCAATTAAATGAATTGCTATATTCTTAGCACAAAATTCATCTTGACTCTATTTTTCCTCTCTCTTTTTATCACTAGTCTAAGCAATCTATCAATAAGTCCTATGGCAGGTTCCTTTTAAATATATGTAAAATAACACTTGTCATGGCATCTATGCTGTACTCTAGTCCAAGCCGCCAACATTTCTTCCCTGCACCATTTTAATAAACCACTGGTCGATATAACCACGTCTATTCTCTACTGACAAACTAGTCCATATGGAAACCAAAGTAATCTATAAGATTAACAACGTTCAAAAGTTTTCAATCTCACTGTGTATAAAAATGAAATTCCTCACCATGCTATACAAATTTGTACATTGTTTTGGTTCCTTGCTTTTTCTATTACTTTCTGTTCCATCTATTTGACCACATTTATTCAGTTGTAATCCTAATAGTTTAACTACTGATTTAAACAAAATACATATTTGGTCATGGTTTACATGCATTTTTCTTGTTGATTCATCTTTCTAGAACACTATTGTCATTGATATCTGTGTAACTTATTCCTTTAATATTTTGTTTATGGTTAAATGCCATCTTCACTGAGATAATTTTTACAACTACTCTCTAAAAAATATGTAATCTTTATTTATCTCTTTTTCATAGTATTTATAAATATAGGTCTTTATTTATTTATTTATTTATTTGACCTTCGAACCACCCTTCTAAAGTATCAGGTCTTTGAAAGCAGGAATTATGTCACATAACAGATACATTTTCTTAATGGAGTTCTGTCACATAGCAGATGTTTAATGTGTGTTATTAAATAAAGGAAGGAATATTTGAGGAAGGAGACAGGATTATTACTTATTGAAATCCTACAAACACCACACCTTAAATCTTTCTTTGAAATACTGTTCCCACCTTCCCTATTACACAGACCAAACTCAATCCCTCACCATGTCTCAGATTTGCTATCACAATGACATTCTCCCTGCCTTCATTACTTGCTTTGTTTTGAGAAATCAATCCTTGAGTTGAATAAATTAATAAATGTATTTATCAAGTAAGTAAATGATGATGAAGTAATCAAATAATAGGACTGTGACAGAATTCCACCAAAATGTTAGCCATTTTGTAACTAAATTTTTCCCATTGTTGTGCATTAGATACATATTAAAGTGTAAGAGCCACATCTTTTTCTCTGGCTCTTCGTAACCTGACTACTATGAATGTTTCTAGCCTATTCATTTTGACTTGTAGTCATTTTGTATGTGGTAATAGATGTAATTGTTTGTTTCAACACAGCTTTGTGTATTTTATCTTTGCTTCCACTCATCTTTCTGCTGTAATTTTCCATTCAACTATCAAGTCTAAGATTATATTGCATCTAAGAAATCTTTCCACTTTTACTTTATTCTAAAGTAACCAAGAAATACAAGTATTGAACAGCACTATGTACTAGGCATGGAGTTGCCTATTTTTCATGAAATAAATAATCCTAAGAAAGGGTGTTGATGTTTTATTAGGGGAGAAAATGGAAGTACAGAGAGCAAAGGTCATAAAGTTACACAGCATATTGGGACTGTAGTCAAACTCCAATTGGCCTGATTTCAAAAGTACTTTGTTTTTTTTCACTGCATGCCATTCTATGAACGTTGCTCTACATTGTAGAGTTTATATGACAGGGTTTTATTCTTTATTTTATTAGATAGTCACAGCACCACAAAGTGGTGTGTGAAAAGATTTCTAAAAGGGATATGAACATTTCAGAGATGTAGGTAAATATTTACATTAGCTTCTAATATTCTTTTTTATTAAGATACAAAGATTGTCCTAAAAAGCTTTGAATTTGTTAGTGAAGAAGAATAATAAAGTAATAAGAAAGAATCATGAGGCATAAAATAATAAACACCTTGAAGACTAGAGAATATGTTATTTTTTTTTTTTACAAAATGTTAATGACATTCTACAAGTCACAAAAATGTGTGTGACATTTGTTTTCAATTCAATCTGTGGCTCCACGGCAGTCATTTAGCATGGCTGGGAAATTCCCGGGGAAACTAAATGGCAAATGAAAATTTCATTTTATTATTTCTCAAGAGTAGCCAAAATTAGATTGCTAATTATAGAATCACTAATTAGAAATACAGCATCTCTATACACGAAAGACATTTTCAGAAAGAAAAGCGATGCATATTTTCATTTAGGCATAAGCATTATGTAGAATATGATCCTAAGCACTATTTTGGAATTTCTCTAAAGCCACATAGAAATATTAGAAAAAAATTTTGGAAAGAGTTACTTGGCTTGAGCTATTTTACTATTTCGTAGAAGCACAATGCTAGCTCTCTGCATATTGAAAAGTCCTCTTCCTAATTAGAAAAAATGTAAATCCCTGAAAAAACTACATTTAAATCTTGGGGTTTTATAATTAGCTTTACATTATATACATTTTCAGTAATCAAATCCTAACTTGTGATACAGAACATCAATTTGTTTATAAAGTATTGTTCATAGCGAATATATCCCTTTAGGCAATGCATAACTTGAACAACATTTCCAAATAGGCAAGAGTAGCCTGTAGGGAAATTTAAATCTTTATTGTTCTTACAACCACGACATTGTAATACTATGCTTTGTGCAATACTGATTTATAATTTATGTTATCTCTTTTTTAAAGCTTTGAGAGTGAACTCTTGGGATAATGTTTAACTTGTTTTAGATGTGTATTAAAATGCTCAGCTGAAGCATTTATAAAGTATTTTGATAATAATTTTGCCTCAAGCTATATTAACTATTAACTTAAATCTAAATGCTTACTTTGAGAAATGCATGTTGAATATGTATAGCATTTATCTAAAATTACAAAATAAATGAGTAAAAATGAATACTCACATCAGCAATATTCCAAAGTATCAACTGCAGGAAACTATTATTTTAATACTATTTCAGAGACCATTTATTGGAAGACTATGAGAAAAAAATAGCTAAATTTTTAAGTATAACATATAGCTGTAGGAGGAGCTGTGTGTCTATATAGCAGAAAATAGGGAGCTGGTTTCACTCCATCATTATTTAATAAAGAAAGCAACTAAAAATTCAAAATAACTAAAAATAACATTATTTTATTTTATCTGCAAAAAATATTTAAATTATCATCTTTATTGCATAGTTAACAAAGAATATAGAAAATGTATTAAATACATAAGTTGCTAATATAATTATATTTTATTTTAGTGTGATTTATATTTACATTATAGTACAATATAAATAGATGTATTTGATTTTCTTCTAGTAGAAGAAGACCCTGAGGTTAATTACCTGAAGATTTAAATTTTTCAATTACTTTTCTTGGTTTAATTTTTACTATACTCGCTGAATTCAAAATATTTTTGTCCAAAATACAACATCATATCAGATGAATACACGCTCCAACTTTGAATCAACTGGTACAGACCTAGTTATTTAAAAAGTATACACTTAGTAGCACATCTCATAAAGTTCATGATTAACAGACATCATCAGGAACCCTGACATTTTAGCATCAATAAAAAGACCTTGCCTAAAAATAGTAATTGATTAAAATAGAAGAAATAAAATCCCACCGTCATATATAGAAAAACATTTTAAGACGTAAAGTCAGTTTTATAAATATTTAAGGTATGCATGCATCTATGGCTTCACAACAAATTATGCACCAGTTTTACAAATGCAATGAATATATTCAGCATTTTAAAAAATGAATTTCTTTTCTCTGTGTTTAGTTTTGCATAGCTTATATTAGTTTACCTAAGATCACAGAAATGTAAATCATTTTCTTTTGGCATCAGAATTGTCTGCAATAATTATAATGGGGTATGAGTGAACTTTTTCTGTCTTTTGAGAGACATAAAATTTTTCCCCTGATGCTTGATAGATACCAAATTATATTAACTATGATATGATATAATATTAAGTCATATATTTAATTCACCAGCATCTATTGAGCATCTACCAAGTTTTAGATGTTTTGATTCACAGTTTAATTAGGCATATTTTTGATCTGCCAAACACCTATGTCTACTAACAAAAGAAAAACACATAGCAAATAATTGAGCCAAGTGTTAGACTAAATATTTCAATAACATACATAGAATTCATAAAGAACATAATCAGTATATAAGCTTATAAATTTAAATACATTAATATACAATTTTGACTTTCATTACTTGCTATATTTCCTAGTTAAAATATATGTGAATTTATTCTGTTTTGGAGTATAGTTTTACAATGGATCTGGCCCTAGAAAGCCCTAAAATTTACTATAGGAACCTCTTGTTATTTGGCTAGATTTACACAGAATTATATGATTACAACGTGAAGTTATGAAGATTTTAACAGCTGAACAATAAAATACTGAAGAACAAAAATGTATGATAGAAAATATAAAGTTTATTCAAGTTAAAACGGTTTTGAAGAATATGACTCGTTTAGTACTCAAAATGTGCCCAGGAACTCCAGGAGCTACTTTTGATACTTAATTGCCAAAGAATCTTAGAGTATGTAACCATCCCTTTTTTACATATATCATTCCATATCTTGTATAAGATTGTATGGCCAGAAACTGATCTAAATAAGTGAGGTTTGGCCATAGGTTTGTATGACTCCAAATATTTTCTTATTTTCTGAAGTAACACCGATCGTTTGCAAATATATTTAAAATGCTTAAAATAAATTCATTCTAATTAAAGTATTAATAGATATTCATTACAGTGTGAGTTTTTTATCTAATCAACATTCATCTGCTAAATATTATCACTAAAATACTGTGCAAAGCATTCAGGACACTGCAGTGAGCAAGGCAGAATTTGTCCCTCCCATCATATGTTCTATGAAAGAAACAAGAAAAAATAATAAATATAGAATTATTTATATAAAGTGATTACATTTAAGTAGTTTAATGGAAATACATAAAATACCATAACTATTTATAACCCAGAGATCTGATGGGTTCGCTAAGGCAAGAGATGGCTTCCTGAGTAGGAAATAATCTGAGATCTATATTATAAGAAGGTGCAAAGGGGAAAAAGAATGTTCTAGGTATATATGGTAGATAGAATAATGGTTGAATTTCTGGAAACCCCGAATACATTATGTTACATGGCGAATCATTGCAGATATGATTAATCTAAGGATATTGAGATGGGAAGAGTATCCTGGAGTATCAGGGCAGACCCAACATAATCACAAGGGTGTTTGTAAATGAAACTAAAACAGAGACAGAAACATCAGAGTAAGAGATGTGGTAACAGACTTTAGAGTCTGAAATATTTTGGAAGGAGCTACCCTATTCCCTTTGAAGATGAATGACAGGTTCAAAATTCCAAATTCAGATGGCCTCTAGAAGCTGAAACAGTAAAGAAAATAGAGTAGCCTACAGAGACTCCAGAAGAAATACAGTTCTTCTAACAACTCAACTTTGCCCAATAAGACCCGATTTGAACTTTTAACCTCCTGAACTTTGAGTTAATGAATAAATATATGTTGTCTTAAGCCACTATTCCATGTTAATTTGTTACAACAGCAATGGGAAACTGACACAGCAGCATAAATATAACATAAACCCAGAGGTAGGAATGACCATGCCATGTTCATAGAAAGGTAGTTTAACTTGAGAAAATAATTAAATAATTTGCCAGGTTTTTATAAAGTTGTTTGCTTCATTTAAAAATTTCTCATGTGGTTCTCATAATAGGAATCTCAAACATTGTCTATTATCTATGAAATGGCCAATAATTTCAGTACAACTGGTATATTCGTTGGCTGTGGCTGCCATAACAAAATCTCATAGACTGAGTGGCTTAAAACACAGAAAATTATTTTCTTATAGTTCTAAAGTGTCGAAGTCCAAAATCAGGGTGCGGTCAGGGTTCTTTCCTCTGAAACCTCTCTTTTTGGCTTGCAGATGATGTTCCTCTTGCTGTCTTTTCACATAGTGGTATCTCTGCGCACACATACCCCTCCTGTTTCCCCATACATCATAATTTATTCTTATAAAGATGCCAATCAGATTGTATTAGGGCCAACACTATGAGTCTCATTTTAACTTAATTACCTCTTCAATGTCCCTATCTCTAAATACAATCACATTCTGCAGTACTGGCAGTTTGGGCTTCAGCATATGAAACTGAGTGTGTTATGATGCCATAACAAATGGTTACAGAACACCTACCACGATCACTGCTATAGTATACGTTACTAACATTTTCCTCAAACTATCAACATAAAAGATAATCACAATATCCATTTGTATTAGTCCATTTTCTCACTGCTATAAAGAAATACCCGAGACTGAGTAATTTATAAAGGAAAGAGGTTTAATTGACTCACAGTTCAGCATGGCTTGGGGAGCTCAGGAAATTTTCAATCATGGTGGAAGACAAAGGGGAAGCAAGGATCTTCTTCACATGCCAGCAGGAGAGAGAAGTGAAAGCAAGGGAAATGCCAGACATTTTTAAAACTATCATACCTTGTGAAAACTCACTCACTATCATGAGAACAGCATGGGGGAATACACCCCCATGATCCAGTCAACTCCCTCCCTCCACACGTGGGGATTGCAGCTCCACACGTGGGGATTACAGGTCCCTCCCTCAACATGTGGGGATTACAATTCGAGGTGAGATTTGGATGGAGACACAGAGCCAGAGCCAAACCATAGCATCACTAATGTTGGCAGTGGCCATATGAGTCACTATGACCAAAGGGATATGAGGGAAAATTATATGAAGTATTTAAGCAGCATTTCCTAGTAATTGATGACCTCTCCTCCTGCTGCTTTAATCAGTGTGATTTCAGAAGGTGGAACCTCTGTCAGATTAGAAGATAGGCAGAGGATAAAAACAAAGTTTCATGCATACCTTCAACGGAGAAGAAACATCTCACTTTCTTTTTTGAAGTACTGATACATTTTCATTGTTTTTACTACAATATTTTCCAGACTCTGTTGACTATTATAACTGGTATTGCTATTGAGACTACTCATGGAATATTTATGCTCTCTTACTCTGTGTCTAATTGTGCATTTAATCTTATGTATGATGCAGTTTTATTTTTGGTTTCTTCTTGTGACTTGACTTATGTTTTCACTTACGACAAACTTTTACTTTTATTATCTTCATCTAAGTTCAGCAAAAGATAACTCTGTTTCCTTTCTGTCATTGTGTTTTTTATACCTTGTTGTAGTCTCTGGTATTAATTAATATACTACCTAACTTCTACTCCTATCACTTTAGTACTCCAGTCATTATTGGTCCAGCAAATAATACCTCATCTGTATGTTTTCTGGAGTTTCATTAATTTTGCTAATAATAGATTGCTAATTTTGCTAACAATAAAACATAAATCTATTCTTTGTAGAAAAAAAACATTTTTAAAGAGAGAATTCTTCATGTATTGGGCTCCTTTATAAAAGTTGGTCAAAACTTTCTATCTTGAAATATCTTATTTTTTGGCAGAGCAAGTATCTTGAGGTGGGACACACATTAACACAAGGACATGAGAAGAACTTAATAAAAAGTGGGGAAATACACTTCGTTGTATTTAAAGCCATATTATAAAGTAACTAAAAGAGTATGGAACAAATAAGTGAAATTCCAGTAATTTATGAGTTACTATATTTGCATTTACCTTTGTGTGTTTGTGTGTGTGTGTGTGTGTGTGAAAGAGAGAGAGAGCGAGAAGGAGTGAAAGAGAGAGAGACGGGTGTTTACATGTCTTGATTACAAAAGTAATTTTCAAGAGGTATATATCATGGTTTGTATCAAAAGCCAAAGCTTTTCGATCTATCATTTCCAACCTCATGAAGAGATATTTGTTAAATTATTGATTCTTTAAAAGTTAAAAATATAATTTTTCAGCCTACATTGAATATAGAAGATGTCATGTGTCACAGTTGTTGGCATTAAGGCACAAATCAATTTTTTTTTTTTTTTGAGACGGAGTCTCACTCTGTTGCCCAGGCTGGAGTGCAGTGGCACAATCTCGGCTCACTACAACCTCTGCCTCCCGGGTTCAAGCGATTCTCCTGCCTCAGCCTCCCAAGTAGCTGGGACTACAGGCACGTGCCACCACGCCCGGCTAATTTTTTGTATTTTTAGTAGAGACGGGGTTTCACCATGTTAGCCAGGATGGTCTCAATCTCCTGACCTCATGATCCGCCTGCCTTGGCCTCCCAAAGTGCTGAGATTATAGGCATGAGCCACCGTATCCAGCCAGCACAAATCAATTTCTTTTCTTCCTGTCTGCTTTATACAATGTTGATCAGGTATCTGAAGGTCAGAAGTCCAAGAGAAGTCAGAAAATGACAATGCAAAGTAAATAGCTAGCCCGTAATAATGGCAAAAAAGAAACTCTGTGTGTGTGTGTGTGTGTGTGTGTGTGTGTGTGTTTATGCATACTCACTTTTTTTCTCTCAGAACTGTTGGGATGTTACTTTCCAACTATCTGTATAATGAGAGCTCTACCTACATAAATAGAATACAGTTGACATTAAGCAAAATTATAAAAATAAATACGTTTTTCAAGCAGTCACTTATCAATATAAATCTTTAATTCTACTTGCCATAATCTCAGTGTTCTATTTTAAAACAATTGTTATTAAGTGCTTTGTGTGAAATAAGTCTAAAATGTGGTAGTACAGGTTGAGCATCCCTTATCTGACATGCTTGGGACAAGAAGTGTTTTAGAGTTTTGGATTTTTGGGATTTTGGAATTTTTGTGTATACACAATGATATAGCTTATAGAACAGTACTCAAGTTTAAACACAAAATTCATTTATGTTTCATATACACTTTGTACATATAGCCTGCAGGTAATATTAGATATATATATATATTTTTGAGACAAAGTTTTGCTCTTGTTGTCCAGGCGGGAGTGCAGTGGCACAATCTCGGCTAATTGCAACCTCAGCTTCCCGGGTTGAAGCGATTCTCTTGCCTCAGCCTCCCGAGTAGTGGGATTACAGGCATGTGCCACCATGTCCAGCTAATTTTGTATTTTTAGTAGAGACAGGGTTTCTCCATGTTGGTCAGGCTGGTCTCAAACTCCTGATCTCAGGTCATCCGCCCACCTTGGCCTCCCAAAGTGCTGGAATTACAGGCGTGACAAATAATATTTTTAATAACTTTGTTTATAAAACAAAATTTTGACTACAACTCATTACATTAGGTCAAATGTGGAACTTTCCTCCTGTGGAGTCATGTCAACACTTATAAAGTTTTGAATTTTGGATTATGTTTGATTTCAGATATTTGGATTAGGAATGCTCAACCATTATGATATGATTACTTCTAATTCATTATTAAACATTTTAATTCTGCAACTTTTATTTCATCAAATATTTGCATATTTGTATATAAAGTCATACAGAGAATGGTTGTTTCTGTAAAATACACTGATAGTTGTCTTCTCTCTACAAGCTGAAAAATCTTTTATGAATATGAGATTTATTTAAACAACTTGACAAGAAAATGAGTTAATTAAAAGTCATAAAAGGCTGGGTGCAGTGGCATACCCCTGTAATCCCAGCACTTTGGGAGACTAAGGAGGGCGATCACTTGAGGTCAGGAGTTCAAGACCAACCAGGCAAATATGGCGAAACCCTGTCTCTACTAAAAATACAAAAATAAACCAGGCGTATTGGTGCATGCCTGTAATCCAAGCTACTTGGAAGGCTGAGGCATAAGAATCACTTGAACCGGGGAGGTGGAGGTTGCAGTGAGCCAAGATCGCACCACTGCACTCCAGCCTGGTGACAAAGTGATAGTCCGACTCAAAAATAAAAAAATAAATAAAGGTCACAATGTAAAATTATACTTGAGAAAAGCAAAATAAAATGCATATGTGGGTGTACATGTGTGTTCATGTGTGTCCCTACATGGAGTAAGACAACAGAGAAAATCATCAAATAAGTGTCTTCATACAGCAGAGTGCCTAGGCATTATTTGAAAAAATGTGAAAAGTTTTCTCCCTCCACATGACCCATGACACTAAAAATAAAATGAATATTATTGTATTATCTAAGTAGGTCTTTATTTGAAGTGTAGCACTTTTAAAGCAAATCAACAAATTAGTTTTGCATGAATGATTGTTATTTGCAAGATGATGTTACCTATAGGTATTCCAACTATAGATATGGTTAATTGTTATGGAATAACTGTGAGTATTAAACATTGCATCTGAGAAATAACAGAAATATTTTTGGAAGACAGGAGACTTGACTATTTGATATTCTACTACCTGTAATATTTTCGATAGCCAAAACAACAGGCTCTAAGACTAACTAAATGGGAAATAAATTTAGAAACATACTGTCTTACAAAAATTTAGAGAAGTTTGAGCACTAAAAAGACTACCATGTGATGTTATTTGAGTGAATAATTGGAAGGCAGGTAGATAAGCGACTGGCATACAGGAAATATTCAAAAATATATTGACTATGTAGCAAATTAGAGTTACTTCAGAACAAAGAACACCTGATTACATCTTTTATTAGAGTATGTAAGTCTCTTAATGAAACTGACCCAATAGTCTCATAGACAGTTTTTTTTTTGATAAATATAGAAATTGAGAATCTGTTCTTAAGCTTGGAACTTAAATTTGTTTTATCTGAGTTCCTTCCTCAGGAAATGATCCCCAGGTGTCTCAAAAAGCATCAAATAACTGAAATTCACCAGATCATAGTGTACACACAATGAGATGACAGGCCCCTTACTCATTATGATTAATTCCTTACCCCTCCTGAATTCCTGTTTTCCTATACATTGTTACATTTTCTTTTCTGCTCTAAGCCCCTAATTTAGTCAGTTAAAGAGATGGATTTAAGACTGATCTCCCATCTCCTCAGCTGCAGCACCAATTAAAGCCTTCTTGTTTGGCAATACTCACTGTGTCAGTGATTGGCTTTCTGTGTGGAGAGCAGCAGAACCCAGACTAACCCCCTGGTGTTTAGGTAACACTACCACCATGATGGCTAATTTGGCTTATTTTAGTGTTTTTTTCTTTTGGATACAGATCAACTTAGACAACCAAATAGTATACTGTTAACTTTAAAGTTATAAATTTCCATTCCCTATTTTCTTTTTAGTGACAGAGTCTCACTGTGTTGCCCAAGCTGGAGCAGAACGGCTATTCACAAGCCTGATCATAGTGCACTGTAGTCTCAAACTCCAGGACTCAAGCAGTACTCCTACCTCAGTCTTCCAAGTAGTGAGGACTAAAGCATTGTGCCACCACAACCAGTTGTTTTAATATTCAACATATATCAGTCTAGATCTTTTAATCAATACATATTAGTTTCCATTAGAGTTGCAAATGACAAACAGAAATATACGCATGACTATAAATTATATATATGTAAATATACATACATATGTGTATGTCTAGTGTTATATACATGTATATATTTGTCTATTCATTCAATTATCTATAATTATAAGTTAAAAACTAAGACTAGGTAAGTCTTTTAAGTTAGTTGTAAAAATTACAACATACATCGACTTTGCAATCACTTAATAACTGTTTATATGTGATATGTAATATTCCAAATCAATTTAATCACATAGTCTTATATAAATATTTTGGATAAAATTTTATACGATGTGTTGAAAATAAATTAAGATCTCTGGGCCTTACTTGGCTCCTTATTTATACATTTGGTTTGGTATTCTTATGTACCTTATGATATTCTTAGAGAATAAGACTCATTTATCCCTCTGTGAAATGGACTTGTCCCTATTTTCCACTCATCTGAATGGTTTTTGCAGAAGCTTCCTGCTGGTCTAGGGGATGCTTAACAAAATATTTTTGAAAGGGTATTGAGAAAGAGAAGTCTGTCTTTCTTTGTCTGTTCCCAAAACATAAAGCTTTGAGTCTACCAGTGGAAACATTTTCTATACTGCATACCTGATAAATGTGTAAAACTAGAATGAATAAAATAAGTAGAAATGGAGGAGGACAGGAGGATGAGAGCAAATACAGGAATAGGAAAAAGCAGGGTGCAGATAGAGAGAAAGAGAGAGAGATAGAGAGAGTACTTTTTAGCTGCTGTCTATATGTTCTTCAGTCATTTCTGACCACAGCATTCAAAGTATCAGCTGAAGACCTTTATATAAATTCTTCTAAATTCTTTTTTTTATATATACTTTAAGTTCTCGGATACATGTGCAGAATGTGCAGGTTTGTTACACAGGTATACATGTGCCAGGGTGGTTTGCTGCACCCATCAACCCGTCATCTACATTAGGTATTTCTCCTAATGCTATCCCTCTCCTAGCCCCTCACCCCCAAACAGGCCCCAGTGTGTGATATTTCCCTCGCTGGGTCCATGTGTTCTTATTGTTCAGCTCCCACTTATGAGTGAGAAAAGCAGTGTTTGGTTTTCTGTTCCTGTATTAGTTTGCTGAAAATGATGGTTTCCAGCCTCTTCCATGTCCCTGCAAAGGACATGAACTCATCCTTATTTATGGCTACATAGTATTCCATGGTGTATATGTGCCACATTTTCTTTATCCAGTCTATCACCAATGGGCATTTGGGCTGGTTCCAAGTCTCTGCTATTGTGAAAAATGCTGCAATAAACATACGTGTACATGTGTCTTTATAGTAGAATGA